>NC_134409.1:137262639-137531658 GCF_038048845.1 Mixophyes fleayi
AAAAAATATCCCAACAGCTATTCCCAATTCACACCGTGTGTATACAAATATAACAATAGACATATTTGTTTCGCACAAACCCACCAGCGTTCAGATAATTAACTTTGTTCCCTGAGATCAGTCACTTATCCCCGTAGACAGCTGACACCGCTAACCCATGGTTTAGTGGGAAATCTAAGGTAGTAGTAAATAAGAGTTGTTATTAGCAGCCTGACACCGCTATAAATCCCCTCCCAGAACGCCTTCAGAAGATTTTCTTAACTACTTATATTAACCCTTCATGGATCTGCATCTAACTTCCCATTCAGCACATAACTGATCAACTCGCTCTGTTTTAGGGACACTAAAAGGTTATTTATAAAGATATACACGTGACGATGTTCTTTGCTTTGTCAAGACAATTTGTTGGAAATATACATTACTCTGCACAGATCCTAAAGCAAACATCTGTGTATAGGTGATATATGTATGTTAGCTGTGAAAAATGCACATTAAGCAGGGCGTAGCTGATTATTTAGGTGTTGACATAGCTATTTTGGCTTGCCAGATTGCATATTTTACACATGCTTGTAGGCGACACATTGGCGGTGGGCCAAAGCTTTCAAAGGGGCACCTTTGGCAGTAGCAGAAAAAAAAAAATGTGTCTCTAGGCAAACTCTAGAAAATTGGCGATGAAATTGAGAGACATCTGGTGCCAAATCTAAAAAGGCAAACATTTACCGACCCTACTCCTGGTGAGAGCTGTCCTAACAGCTCCAACTGCACCAGTGCCCACTGGTCTTACTCTGCACACCAGTCAATATACACCGATTAGCCACAACATTACAACCACCTGCCTAATATTGTGTAGGTCCTCCTCGTACCGCCAAAACAGCTCCGACCCATCGAGGCATGGACTCCACAAGACCTCTGAAGGTCTCCTGTGGTATCTGGCACCAAGACCTTAACAGCAGATCCTTTAAGTCCTGCAAGCTGCGAGGTTGGGCCTCCATGACTCGGACGTGGTTTCCCAGCACATCCCACAGATGTTCGATCGGACTGAGATCTGGTGAATTTGGAGACCAAGTCAACAACTTCAACTCTTTGTCATGTTCCTCAAACCGTCCCCAAACAATATTTGCAGTGTGCCAGGGCGCATTATTCTGCTGAAAGAGGCCACTGCCATCAGGTAATACCACTGCCATGAAGGGGTGTACTTGGTCTGCAGCAATGTTTAGGTAGATGGTACGTGTCAAAGTAACCTCCACATGAATGCCAGGACCCAAGGTTTCCCAGCAGAACATTACCCAGAGCATCACACAGCCTCCGCCTGCTTGCCTTCTTCCCATAATACACCACTGTCATGTGACTGGCAGCTGCCTTCGCTCTACCTGAAATTTGCAGCTGCCAGTCACAAGACATAAGCATTCTTGGTCTGGTCCATGAGGCCAACAAACTTACTATGAAGGACCCGCGTCAGCCCATGAACCATACGTTGTGCATCATTACTGTAACCTGATGTATTTTATTTTCAGCCAAATCCAGACTTGCATTTGCAATAACTTATCAACCCACCCCTAGGATATCACTGATGCAGCTGTCCAGTTGGAGAGCTTTTCATTTAAACATCCTTTCCTCAAATTATACAGTTAACTTTGGTTAGAGAAGACATAGACCTATGGCCGGTGGAGCGCAGTAAAAATGATATGTGTGCACCGTGCTTACCAGGGCAGACCACCAGGAGCGGAAAAAGATATTTTTTCAAAATGGACACTGTGCCCTCTTACTGCTGAGCCCCCACTCTAAACATATGTATAGTGGATCGTCGCAAGTGAAAAAGTGTCAAAAATGTATAAACATAACTCAAAAAATAATAAATAAAAAATATTTGACATAATCCTGCACGAACAGGTAGAGGATGGCTGTGGTTCTACCCACAGGGGAAATGTGAATTATATCTTCCAAATATCTATACCAACAACAACCTCCAGGAAACATCACCGTACCTCCTAACAGGGCCACCAAGAGATAAATCGGACTTCTTGGGGTCCATCTATAGCCTCCGAAGGGGGTGTGGCCACATCAGGTTGGTGACTCCACCCACTATACACACAAGCCAGAGCCCTGGTACCTCCCCTCCCCCTCTTGGCACCTCTGCTCCTAACATTTAAAAATTCAAAAGTGAGACACTACTCAAATATGAACACAGACACACGTTTTCTGGAGTCTACGTATCATCATCATCCACATTTATTTATATAGCGCCACTAATTCCGCAGCGCTGTACAGAGAAGTCACATCAGTCCCTGCCCCATTGGAGCTTACAGTCTAAATTCTCAAACCCAGAGAGAGAGAGAGAGACTAGGGTCAATTTGATAGCAGGCAATTAATCTACTGGTATGTTTTTGGAGTGTGGGAGGAAACTGGAGCACCTGGAGGAAACCCTTGCAAACACGGGGAGAACATACAAACTCCACACAGATAAGGCCATGGTTAGGAATTGAGCTCATTACCCCAGTGCTGTGAGGCAGAAGTGCTAACCACTTAGCGTTCCCCTATACCTCAGACTTCCCAAGACATTCCTCATTATTCTCCATAAAAATATTAGCATGTGTGAGCTAAAAATGCTGCCCGGATTCCCATAAGCATCTTAATCGTCATCTTCCAGATGTCCATTTGGACATCCGATAGGGCGATAGCCGCATCTGAACATAGAGAGGCTGCACTAACTGCACAGCCGGTCAGCTTGTGTTCTGAATGGATCCAGGTCCTTAGATCCAGCATTCAGGATCTGTGATCCAGTGTATTTGCACATTAAAAGTGATCATGTGGAACTGTTCCATCAAAGAGTGACGACCGATGGGCATTGAGTACACGACACATGGCTGACGCCGTAGATTTAGCCTATGCATTGAAGGGTTTTTACAAGCCTCTGGAACGAAGCCTTGATTGATATTCCATCCATCTCCTAATAGTGAAGTCATTTATTGCCATGTTTGGCGGACACATTTAGCCTCACTCCCCTACCAAGGAAGTGAGTGCTAGAAGGAAACATTACATCGGGAAACAGCTTGAATTCCCAGCACGCCCGGGCAAGCGGAATATTGTCCATTTCATTTCACTCTGTTTAAGCTCCGTTGCTTTCTAGTTTCTGGATCTTAGCACAATGGAATTTGTTGAAAATATTAACTAGCATAGAAAAATGATTGAATGAACGAAAGTATGAGTTACATGGTACAAAAGCCTGTAATTTAATTAAAGTTAAAATGGACATTTCTGCCGGAGGGGGGGAGGTGGCTAATGAAGTACACAGACCTCCGCTGTGTGCATGCAATGGGAAGCAGCATCAATATGATGAACATCCAGTAATGTGGCTTTATGCATATTGTATGTGAAAAGCTATATATGCTTCTCACTCTAATCTAGTCCTCTTTGCAACCTTCAAATCAGAGAATGCCCAAAGGAGAGGGGGCTAGTCGGAACGGAGCTGGGAAGTGTTTTGATGATTTTATTTCACAGAAAATCAGCCATTGCCTGAAATACTTCTATGAGCTGATGGGTGACAATGTAACTTTCCAGCTGAAAGGAGAATGTAAAGTCTGATAATGGTCTTACGTGTGCTGGGTACACTAAACAGTGTTTGGAAGAACGGAACATTCCTCAAGACACCAATGGAGATACCTGAAGCTTCGGAGATGGTTCAGGATAATGGAATATTAGATTACTGGGACCAAACTGTTTGGTCACCCAAAGCCCACCAAATGGAACCATGGGTTCCTGCTGATTTTGCCGTTCTGTAGATATGAATTTGGAAAACTTTGGCCCCTCTATGGTTGTTGCATGTGAGGCGAAGTTAAACAAGACGAGCTTGACCGCTCATGATAAACGCCTACAGAGGGGGTAGGACTGGCCATCAAGCACCCAGAAGTATTCAAGAGGATTGGGTGGGAACGTCACATGATGAGCTCATATGGGGACAGCAAAGCATATTGAGTTTTGCAATTCGGCCTGTGGTATCCATCTCTTTTAAGATACTAAGGGGTATATTGACTAAACTGCAGGTTTGAAAAAGTGGAGATGTTGCCTATAGCAACCAGTGAGCTTCTAGCTGTCATTTAGTATAATGTACTAAATAAATGATAACTAGAATCTGATTGGTTGCTTTAGGCAACATCTCCACTTTTTCAAACCCGCAGTTTAGTAAATCTACCCCCAAGTCTTCTTGCAGGGAAAATATCTGGACGACTTCATATAAAACCAGGAAAGCTTCCTCTCATTTAATTATCTTGTCTCATGAAAAAATATTTAGTATGAGGGTGCAAAAGTGGGCACTGGTCCACTTTAAGCAACAACGCCCCCAATTCACCCACATCCTCCCATCAAAAGTTGCATCCCAGGAGATGCTGTGATCTTGGCCGGCAAATCCATATGCTTAACCTTAAAATGGCTAAAATTGCACAAATGTGCATACGAGGCATCCCAAAAAATCATTTGTCCTGCAATTTCCAATATTTTATAAATGATCCTTTCTATTTCCGTGTCACGGTGGAAGATCCATATTAAGGACAAATGGGGTCACCACAAACAAAAGAGAATTAGCTTTTCCACAAGCAGCAATAATGCTAGCGCCACCTCTCTGCCGAGGGACTGAATTACAGCAGGACATCGCTTCTTCCCCAGAGCACCATCAAATCCAATTATGCTTTTGTAAACTGTACAAAGTGCTCGCTGATAAATACTTGTACGTAACGCTATCATTTTGATTTAACTGCATATGCATGAATAATTAACCTACTTATGTACCTTCCAAAGTTTCAAATGGCCAAAGAGGGACGTGACACATATTTGCATCTAGCTATACCGCTTGCAAACCTTTCAGATAGAAGTTCTGCTTACTATACAAAGCTATAAATACAACAGAGCATTTAAAGGGGCACTAACTACACACTTCTCATATCTTTAAAGGAAATAATGTTGACAAGGGTCATATGAAGTCCCCAAAAATTCTGTTAGCTGCGATTCAGAAGATATTTTGGCCAAAATTTGTAAAAAATGTTTTGCCCATTATAAATTGCTTGAATTTTCTCCAATTCACAAGATCCCAGCTCCTATTAGCGGACAGCACAATGCAGCTAGTGAAAGCTGAGAATCTTAAAGTGTGCAGTTAAAATTTAGGATTTTTATAGTGTTGTTTTTGAATACAGTTCGGGGTTTTTTTTATTTAGAGAAGTCAATTTATTTATTTTTTGCTGGTGTTTTAATAAGTTTGGTGTGATCAGCTGACTATATACACCGACCATTCTGGCTGCTAAACAGAACATTTGGGCTGTGGTTCTGTAACTATTCTAAAATGTTATAATAACAGCCTCAAGCTTTTAAAGTTGCAGTTGATTCTTAGGAAGGAAACTAAGAAAAGATGGATATCAGAGTGGTACTGGGGTCGTGGGTTTGATCTGTGTAGAAGTTCTCCTCTTGAGTTTCTTCCAGGTGCTCCGGTTTACTCCCACACTCCAAAAACATACTGGGGGCTAATATGATACCGAAAGATGTTTTCACCCGCAGCGTAGAAGTCGGACCATGAATTTCTTCCCCAAGTTTTCTTTTGTCTTCTTCTGGATCAACACCGCAAGACTTTAAAAACATTTGAACTTGATAGACTAAAGGCTTTTTGTTTAATAACGATGTACTATATACCTAAAGCGGTCAACGCTGTACATATACATTCTAGAATTAAATACAAGGCAACAACATATATATTTCCTAGAGATACTTAAACACAGTTACGATGAACTTTTCTATTCTTATACACAACAGAATCCGCTTATTGCTGAAGTGCATGCAGTGAGACAATACACACCTGCAGTAAGGGCATGGGAATTTGTCAGCTAATTGGGTCATGAGACCCATCCTGATGCAGTAATTTAAGGTATCAGTAGATTAATAGGGTCAGGTCGCCCGAGAGAGGGGTCATCGCTGGTGCGGTAGGACGTAGCCGTATATATTAAACATGGTCCATTAATATTACATTACAGTACAAAATGAACTGACAGCATCTGTCATGTGCAGAGAGCAGTCAGGAGAGAAGTGATGTTGTGGTACATGACAGATAAACATGTAGTATGTAAGATTTGTAGCAGGTGACCGAGCAAGGGGATTATGTCATAACAAAGAGCAAAAGAACGAGTACAGTACATTATAATCATTATAACTCATATGGAAAGACACTCAATGGTCTTCATTGGTTATCAGTAAAAAATATATAGTGAAAATAAATAGCGTTCGCCTGGTAATCTTTACCTGTTGAGGGAACGTAACTGTTTCTTTGTGGCTTTTATCTTACGTTGGTGATTTGGGGCTAGATTTACTAAGCTGCGGGTTTGAAAAAGTGAGGATGTTGCCTATAGCAACCAATCAGATTCTAGCTGTGATTTTGTAGAAGGTACTAAATAAATTAAAGCTTACATTTGTTAAGGTCGATAGTGGGTTATTTGAGCGGTTTTCAAAGAGCCAGATTTACTAAAGGCTAAATTCTGCAAAACCCCCGGAAAACAACCAATGCTAAGTAAGACTGGGCCCCTCCTCATACCCCTGGCTGGTGGATACCAGGGTAAAACTGGTAAAATAGAGAGGCCTATCTTGTGGCACTTCAAATGCCAGCATGCACGGGTGCAACAATGCATACTGAGATATGCCATAAAACAACATACATATAAAGGAACACAGCACTGTGACACATACGCTGACCACAAACGCTAAGAAATGTGACACAGGAACGTAAAAATCTAAACAGATTTAGCACAGCCAACGAATAGGAGAAAACACACATGACAAATGGATCAATATAAAAAAAAACACTTTGTTGCGTTCAGCAAAACGCCGGGGCACATCGGTGTAAGATTGTCCAAGGCATTTACATTACCAACACTGTGTCAGCGCGTTTCATTATCCAAAAGAAATTCACAAATCACACAGTGATAATAAAAAAAATTTTTTTATGACTTTACATTAGAACTTCAAGGATTTATAAGCGCCGGAATAAACGCTCCCCTGAATTTGATGAAACACAGAAGTAAGATTGGAGTCCTCTCACTTCTTCCCTGCTACCCCTGATCCTGTGTTTTTGTCTTTTAGCGCTGGTTTCCTTCTTCGTTCTATTACTGATAGAGCCCTGGTTGGAATTAGAGATGTTCTAATTTTTTGGGGGGGCCCAAACAAACCAAGCACTTCAGCCACAAAAGTGACACTGCTTGTCGCTGGAGCGCTTGCTTTGTTATATGTCCTTTTCAATATTTTACATAAGGGTGGGTGGGAGGGTCCGAGGATAATTCCATCTTGCACCACTTTTCTTTTTTTTCTGCCACTGCTGTGTGGCAATGTTTCCTAGATGTGCTATGAACTGATTTGTGTTTGTGCCGTTGCTCTGTCGCTGAGCATCCAACCAGGTCGCTGCAGTATTTGTCCAAAAGTGAATGAAAATAATATTGTGACCTGTGAGATGGTCAAAATTGACTGCAAATGACTTTAAATTAGTGTTATTGAGGTTAATAATAATGTAGGAATAAAAAAGAGCAAAATTATGTGATTTTGGCATATTTTAACAATTTTTCTAAAAAATACATACGCAAAAACAAAACTAAAACACGCAAGGGCGGTTTTGTCAAAACCAAAACACGAACTTAATCCAGATCCAAAACCAAAACACGGGGTACAGTGAACATCTTTAGTTGGAATCAAACCCATGTCCCCAGTGCTCTGAGGCTACAATACTAACCATTAATGCCTCTTTCTCCGATTAAACTACCCCGTTAGAGCTTTAATGATGTAACCAGCCCCTCGTCGCCTGAGGAGCTCCAAAACTTCCCTGAACTGCTCCAAGGCAGTTGGTAGCAACCTGCGCTTCGATCAGGATGTATGTAACTAGGGCCGCACGTGACTGGATTGTTCGTGGATCATGTAGCTTTAGTACGGGAAGGTTAAAAATGCCCTCCTAGACTTGCCTGCCGTGCCAAAGTACTAATATAGAGGGGGATAATGAAAGGAAATAGATCGTCCAGAAGTTCGAAAACCTCTGAAATGCAAAGTTTTATAGCAGCACAAAATGCTGTGTTCGACTCTGAAGGTTTAAGCAAAAGTTAAATGCACGGAATGAAATGAGGATTTTAGTCAGATGAAGTGATTTGGAAGAAAGGGTCTTGGCGGGAAGCAGACACTGCATTGTCAGACTGACTGCAGTGATGTATGTAAATTGAAAGCCTCTCTCGGGGAGAGAGTTGCAGGGAGAGTTTAATGGTCACAGCACCAGCACACAGATCTCAGTTCCCGTCCCTTTTTACCTGACTTGCTTTATACGAAGTGACGTGCGATATATTTCTGCTTTGAGCATAAAGAATCTGTCCCATTGGGTCATTTGATGAACGTAGAACTCAATAGTTAGAAAAAGCACTTTTGCAAAACCAAAAGGCCTCAAAGTCTACGAGGCTTAATCTCTGAAGCTTTTACGATCTCTCCAGCCAGGTAGAGACAATGGGAGACACAGAGAAATTTATTCTTGTTCTCTCTACTTCAATACTGAAGAGCAGCCTAACAAATAATTGTCAGAGCCCTAATGAACCCATTGGAGGATTTATAATCCACAGCCTTAATATCAATATCCATTCTACTGCAACGTATGATTAAATTGCACCATTTGCCCACACATAGCATGGGGGCAGCCATTTTGTGTTGCCAATATTTATGGTTGTGGAGACTAGCGACATCACTCGGGCATAGAGCACAAAATGGCAGCTGTACCTCATGACTCGATGATGTCACTAGTTCCTGGCAAATTGATAGGCTCCTCGTGAAACTTGGTTTAGCCAACAAAAATGTCCGTTTTGCCTCATGCCTCAGTGATAGGCTAGACTCAAGGAAATCACTTCAGCCCACAAAATGTGTAGGTGACAGGTACACTTTAATTTTACATTGCAATAGAAGGGATATAGATATTGAGGCCATGATGAAGAATTACATGTGCAACCTAACATGAGATTATTGGTGTTCTCCAATGCTTAGAAACCCACATCTGCCAAGCTTAGTGAATGGGAAATAAGGACTAATTATGCCCCATTCAGACATGTCATATCCGTGTCACTTGCGTCAACACACATTTTCAGTACATCATTGACACTTTACACCTCTGATGTTCCAACCTGTCCCACAAAAATCATGGCTGTTTGGAGATATGGAATATCTTTTTCTCAAGTGACTTGAACACATTACGGGATCGTTATGGATCTTGCCAACCAATTATACAGACTTTCACTACCTAAAATTATTTGTGAGGTTTTCACCTTTTTCCAGTTTCATTTTTTCTCACCATAAGTGAATGCTAAGGGGTATATTTACTAAACTGCGGGTTTGGAAAAGTGGAGATGTTGTCTATGGCAACCAATCAGATTATAGCTGTCATTTTGTAGAATGCACTAAATAAATGACAGCTAGAATCTGATTGGTTGCTATCTCATGTTGAGAGCGACATCTATCAAAGCATCGACTTAAAGAGTCCTTTGGGGTTTTACTAAAAAAAAAATGAGGGGACATTTGTGGTGGATTAAAGGACAACTAAAAGGCCACCCAATAGTCCAATTTCCGAATCGAAAAGAGTTAAGACCTATCAGAATGTGGGTGAGGCTTTGTCCAAATGTGGGTGCAGTTGGATGAATGGGGGTATGGTTTGGGTGGAACCTGGGTAGGAATTGATTGTCCTAAGTTTGCTTATTAAAAATGTTGGAACTTTGCTAAATCTATAATTCAAGCTTCAATCCTGAAGTGTTCTGGGTAATCGCTGCAGGAAGTATTTATTTTGTGCACACTGAACATCCTGTTTTTAACAAAAAGACATTTTAGTGAGGAAATGAAAACAGAAACATTTGTCATTGGCGATATTTTACTTATATGTTTATTAATATAGTAGGACATATAATGGGTTAATCTGTAGTGTAGCTTTAGGGGGTACGTGGTTAACATGTAGCATCACATGGGGGTTAATTGTTAAAAAATCCCTGGTCTAGACCAGCCCTATAGACTGAATCACCAGTACCTATAGGGAACAAGGGGTATATTTACTAAACAGTTAAAAAAGTGTAGATGTTGCTTATAGCAACCAATCAGATTCTAGCCGTCATTTATTTGGTACATTCTACAAAATGACAGCTAGAATCTGATTGGTTTCTATAGGCAACATCTCCACTACAAACCCGAAGTTTAGTAAATATACCCCAAAACTTTGTAGGAACCACACACTACCCTTGGGGGTAGAGCCTTAAAGCCTATTCATAGCTATAATGTAATTATATTGTCTCGGAAAAAAGTATTTGAATTTCAACAGTTATTCCTATATATGCAGACAAGATAAATGATAGCTTTTTTGCAATTTGTCTACTTCATAGTTCTAATGTATTTTTTAGACCTGCATTCAGATATGTCACACTAATACTAATGATATTTTAAATAATGAAATTATTTGTTTTAATTCAGGATTTTTAGGATATGGGTGATTGCTTGTAAAGTGACATTATTTTGTTTTGCACAATTGAAACAGGAGGTAACTAAAAACCAGAAATGTATATTGAATATAGACATATAAGGACTGAATTGCTTATCGCAAAATCAGTTGGATCTTTACCAAAAGTATCCATGCAGGAAATAACCAAGGAATTGTTAGCAATCTATAGGGGAGGGGTACAACGTTTACCTGTCATAAAAGCATCAGTTTACTTTTATTATAATTCTATCCTGCCAGCGTTTTACTCTAACACAATATTCACCACCTGCGCTCGTGTTATTGAGTTTAAAATTCAAGTTGGCATTTTTGTTTTTTAGTTAAAACAGGTTTCTCTACCCAGAAAAGGAAACCTGGCTTCCTAGAACCGCTGTCATCTCTTAGAAACAAATATTTTAGTAAGGTTCTCTAAAAGCAGCGGAGTCTGCCTTCATATGTCAAGGACATCTCGGATTGGCAGAGTGCGAGCGTGAGTCACCGTCTAAGGAAGAAAGACAGCTCCTTTAACCCTTTCAGGCTAGAGGATGACAAGTCAGTACACAAAATGTGGTTATTAATTTATAACATGTGGATATATATACAACCCAGCTGTCACAATTTAGGCTGGACAGTGCCGATGTTAGGGTACATTACCAGCCCACATAAAAGGAGCAGTTTGGAGATATGCCTCACTAAGTGGTACCGATCCAATGCCACATGGACTGGTGGCAGGTACATGAGGTACATTGAAGGGGTGTTTTAAGGGAAGAAGAAATGGGCTGAGAGCAGGCCAGAGTTTTGCAAACACCGGGCATGTCCCTCGATTAAGGTGCAGGCCCCCGTCTCCACCCTGAGCTTTAAATCAGGTATGTGTATATATATTTTAGGTGGATGATAAAGTTGTTGCCCTACAATACAAACGTGCCCCACCAAAAGCTACAGTTGTTATTCGCCAAGTGTCCCCCGCGTCTCTTAGATTGTGAGCTCATTTTTCGGGCAGAGGTGTTTTTTTTACAGTCTGTTTCGTGTTGTTTATTTGTATCATGATCCTCTCAACAGCACTACGTAATAAGTTGTGCTTTATAAATAAACGATAGTAATAATTCTCTGGGTGTAGGTTCATATCCCCGCGACAGATTAAGAGCACCATAGGCCCTAGTTGGAGCCCACAGAGTTAGCCCTCGCTTCCTACACCGGTCATCCAGTGATACACTCACCACCCTACAAACCATTTGGGAGTTTAAACATTCCAGTGTCATTGGACTACACAGGAAGGAAGATTTTAGTATATAAAGGAACCATCATATGTTACGCCCCCGAGGTATAAGTGAGTGAGCCCCTGTATGGTGTGAGCAGTGTGCGGCCTTGTGGGACGTGTTAGGAGAGCGTTCCCACAACTGGAGCGTTTAGGCAGAGAGCCAGGGTGAGTGAGCCCCTGTATGGTGTGAGCAGTGTGCTGCCTTGTGGGACGTGTTAAGAGAGCGTTCCCACAACTGGAGCGTTTAGGCAGAGAGCCAGGGTGAGTGAGCCCCTGTACGGTGTGAGCAGTGTGCGGCCTTGTGGGACGTGTTAGGAGAGCGTTCCCACAACTGGAGCGTTTAGGCAGCGAGCCAGGGCTGTTGAGGGGGGTATATGTTTCTAAATAAAGTAAAAGTGGAGGTGTTGCCTATAGCTAGGGACATCATCAGTGCTGTAAGGGGACCGGACAGAGTAGGGGGCCCCTCCATCTGTCGGTGCCCAGTAGTTTTTGCTGTCATGACTCTGCAGTCCCTGATGTGGGAGTGCGCGGTTCGGTGACATCACCATTGTGCGGTCCCCCTCTATCAGTGTCTGGAAGCCGTAGTATCGCATCAAGAACAAGGTAAGTGTCTAGGGGGCATGTATTGTGCAGAGGGAGGGGTACATGTACGGTGAAAAGGGGGACATGTATTTTAACAAGGAAGGGGGGGCCCTGCCAGACTAACTTGCACTGGGCCCCACAGTTTCTGATGTCAGCCCTGCTCGTAACATAGTATGTACTGCATAAATGATATATAGCATCTGATTGGCTGCTATGGGCAAAGCTAGAGCCAGTGTTTAATCCATGGATACAGAAAGGTAGAGGGTGCCAACATACGGCAAACATGGGTTACATATATTCTAAGGGGTAGATTTATCAAACCTTCTAAAACAGAAAGGTGGAGGAATTGCCCATAGCAACCAATCAGATTCTAGCTATCATTTATCTTGTACATTCCAGAAAATGATTGCCAGAATCTGATTGGATGGGATTATGCAGCATGCCCCCACCTCAAGTTAGTTTTATATTTTGTGAAAACTATAACTACACCCCTAGAGTAACCACTGAAGGCTAGCCTTGGGCCATGGGCTAATGGTCCGGATATCACTATTACAGAACTTCTAACACGGACAATGCCATATGGTACTCAGTGCTCTGCACCTAAACTCACTCCTTACAATTGTAGTTATCTAGGCTGCTAAATTAATAAAATAACGCTTAAACATCTCATCTCATTCTCATCAGCCAATTAATTCAGTCACAAATAATTGCAGCAGTGAATCAAGTTGGAAGTTTGGCAGCAAAACTTTGTACCAACTGGATGGGGTCAGGTGGGAGAAGCTATTATTATAATCCATTTATAATAATCCAATACTCTAAGCCTCTGGGTCATGTATTTATGTACACAACTGAAATGACCTCCTCGCTTTTCTATGTCTATGTTAAATTACTGGTAAATGAGCTGTCTGTGGCTTCTTCCAATGTTCTTGGTGTTCCCGGTGACTGCAAATTTGCTACCCTGTTGTACTTGCTGTTGACATTTGCATGACTCTAAATACTAGAGATGCTCAGGTTCGGTTCCTCGTGAACCGAACATACCCGAACTTAAGGGATCTGAGTACCGAGCCGGCTTGGTAGTTTTGCGCGCCCTTGGAATCGAAAACAAGGCAAAACGTCATTGTGACGTCGTCAGATCTCAGATCTAGCGAGCTTTGAATTCCTTTTTAGGATCCAGCATAGCGGGGGGTGGGAGCATGGGCGGGCCCAAGGACAATTTCTGGGAGGGAGGACCCAAGGACAATTCCATCTTGCACCATTTTTCTTTTCTGCCACTGCTGTGTGCCAATGTGTCCTAGATGTGCTAGGAACTGCCGTGTGTTTGTGTCATTGATCTGTCGCTTACCATCCAGCCAGGTCGCTGCAGTATTTGTCCGAAAGTGTATGAAAATAATATTGTGATCTGCAGGTGGTCAAAATTGACTGCTAATGACTTGAAATTAGTGTTATTGAGATTAATAATAATGTAGGAACAAAAAAAGAGCAAAATTATGTGATTTTAGCATATTTTTGTATTTTTCCTAAAAAATCCAAAACCAAAACACACGAGGGCGGTTTTGCCAAAACCAAAGCCAAAACACAAAGCTAATCCAGATCCCAAACCAAAACCAGTTCACAGGGGTCAGTAAGCATCTCTACTAAAAACAGAGGCACGTCCATCTGCTTGATACAAAGAGTCGGATCTATGTCTAGTTGGGTCAAACCCCCAAACTGTCACACCCTGGGGGGGCACAACGTGATCATCCATCCATTGATATCTGATATCTGTTAATCAGAATGAATTTATTGAACGTCCTCATTGCAGGAAAACCGTGTACGTCCTCTGGTTCCACAGAAGACTGAGAAGGTCATTTGTTTTGTTACCGTCCATCTATCACGTTTGCCTCCAACGCCGTATTTATTTCAGCGCCTTGTTACTTTAAATCTGCTTCTGCCAGCGCGCGGCGCAGTGAGACATTGTTGGCTAATTCATCAGCTTTGCCATCGATCATTGGGTTATTCACCTGAGCCTAAGTGTGTGCAGGTGCCGTCCACACAATGACTGCGCTCGCTGAGAGCACATCTGAATTTATTCATACAGACAAACTAGTGCTTTTCCCTCCATATGTTCATTACATTGAATGCAGCTTATTGGTAGCGATGCGGCAGATAACAGCAGCTCTCTGACACAAACAAAGGTGCAGCCTGATTAGTATTTCTCAAGTGTTTATTACAATTATTTACAGAAGTCAGAGAGCCGGGAGCATCGTCTCAGCAAGGTGAGCAAGACGTTTAGGAAAGCGATCGGTTCCATCCGAACACAAATTGTTCTCCCTGCTCCTCATCCACAGATAATGCTAATCGGCTTCTAATAGGTTCAGTCATCAGAGAATGGAGCCAAAGTGATGTTAATGGCTGTATATTAGGAGGAGGTGAGAGATAAGTGTATAACAGAGGGTTTGTGTCTGTGATATCTGTGTACAGGGACGCAGGATGGAAGGTGCATGAGCTGCTTATTAAACAGTGAGGAGAGGTGGGATTTCTGCACAGCCGGATCGTTAGGTTTATTAACCTTTATTTACACAGATCCGACATATTTACAGCACTTTACAAAGGATGCTAAATTATCCAGTCCCTATCCCTATGATGAGGCAGCCAAGGGCCGGCTTGGGGCCGGTCCCATAGTGGGCTACCTTGGACTGGGTCACTGGACTAACTGCATTTTTTTTCCATTAAAAAGTTCCTAATAGACTGTTGAGCCGAGTCTTGCCTGATGCAGCAATGCTAGCCACTGTGCTACCATGTCTGACTCTATTACGGGACTTACTAAAATGTGTTCTGACCTGGTGCTTGTTCTGTTATGGGCAGCACGGTGGCTCAGTGGTTAGCACTTCTGCTTCACAGCGCTGGGGTTATGAGTTCAATTCCTGACCATGGCCTTATCTGTGTGGAGTTTGTATGTTCTCCCCGTGTTTGCATGGGTTTCCTTCGGGTGCTCCGGTTTCCTCCCACACTCCAAACACATACTAGTAGGTTAATTGGCTGCTATCAAAATTGACCCTAGTCTGTCTGTGTGTGTGTTAGGGAATTTAAACTATAAGCTCCAATGGGGCAGGGACTGATGTGAATGAGTTCTCTGTACAGCGCTGCGGAATAATGGCGCTATATAAATAAATGATGATGATCTCACCGTGCACATGTTAATGCACCACTAAACACCACAACTTAAGCCTTACATTGGCTCCTGTATCCCGACAGAATCCTCTAAAAACTCCTCACCCTCACGTACAAGATCCTCTCCAACTCCACTGCTCCCTACATCTCCAATCCCCATATATACAGGGCTGCCAAGAGGAATTCAGGGCCCGGGTACAACAAATTCATGGGGCCCCCCTCATAGTCGACTAAGCGCAAAAAATTTCGGGGTGTGGCCATACATTTAGGGGCGTGTCAATGTGCCGTTGGGGCGTGGCTAGCCTACCGACGGCGCAAAATTTTTCGGAGGTGTGTTCATGCATTTGGGGGCGTGGTAAATGCGCCATTGGGGCGTGGCTAGCATCAAAATCACTAGGCTCTCAATTCGCTGGAGCATCACATATGTCCAAGCACTCCTGACTTTCAGGACATCTAGCACCACAGTGTAGTATACAAAGAATGCAGTGTGTACACAAACAGTTCAGTCTTGGCCTGCACCTTACATTGGGCACAACACTCACCAAAAATTGGTATTGTCCCTACTAGAATCACAACATTTCACACACTGTGCTGCTCTCTCCTACCTGTTCTTCTCACTTTCTCCACCTGTGGCTGCTGCTTTCTTTTGTTGCGGCTTGTCCGGATCCTGCAATGTTGAAGGGCCTATTTGGAAAAAATGGCTACATTTAGAAAATTACAGCCAGCCCCGGCGTTAAATCAATAGCACCCACAATTGATAATTAGGTCTTCCTCCAGCCCCAACATTAAAATAATAGTATTCACATTTAATAAATAAACCTATTTCCCTTCCTGCAAACAGCCCCAGCAATACCTATTTCCTGCAACCATCACTGCCATTAAATAATTCATAGTCACATTTAATAAATAGACCTCATTCTCCCTAAACTCACCCCAACATTCAATAGCCCCCAAACCTCCCCATCTTAAAATAATAGTCCCCACTATTAAATTGCCTCACCATCACCCTACAAACAAAATAGCACCTATTAATTAGCCACCACCTACCTCACACACTACATTGCAACAAGCCCCCTGTGCCATCACACACATTACTGTGCCCCTTCATTACAACTACACTGTGCCCCCTTATGCTCACACTGTGCCCTCCATGCTGCTCTCCCCCCTTCTTTTTCCCTCTGTGCCTTTCTCCCCCTTTTTTTCACTCTGCGCCTCTCTCCCCCTATTTTTTTTCTTTGTGCCTCTCTTCCCATTTTATTTTCCTCTGTGCCTCTCTTTCCCTTTTATTTTCCTCTGTGCCTCTCTTCCCATTTTATTTTCCTTTGTGCTTCTCTTCCCCTTTTATTTTCCTTTGTGCCTCTCTTCCCATTTTATTTTCCTCTGTGCCTCTCTTCCCATTTTATTTTCCTCTGTGCCTCTCTTCCCATTTTATTTTCCTTTGTGCCTCTCTTCCCCTTTTATTTTCCTCTGTGCCTCTCTTCCCATTTTATTTTCCTTTGTGCCTCTCTTCCCCTTTTATTTTCCTTTGTGCCTCTCTTCCCCTTTTATTTTCCTTTGTGCTTCTCTTCCCCTTTTATTTTCCTTTGTGCCTCTCTTCCCATTTTATTTTCCTCTGTGCCTCTCTTCCCCTTTTATTTTCCTCTGTGCCTCTCTTCCCATTTTATTTTCCTTTGTGCCTCTCTTCCCCTTTTATTTTCCTTTGTGCCTCTCTTCCCCTTTTATTTTCCTTTGTGCCTCTCTTCCCCTTTTATTTTCCTTTGTGCCTCTCTTCCCCTTTTATTTTCCTTTGTGCCTCTCTTCCCCTTTTATTTTCCTTTGTGCCTCTCTTCCCCTTTTATTTTCCTTTGTGGCTCTCTTCCCATTTTATTTTCCTTTGTGCCTCTCTTCCCCTTTTATTTTCCTTTGTGCCTCTCTTCCCCTTTTATTTTCCTTTGTGCCTCTCTTCCCCTTTTATTTTCCTTTGTGCCTCTCTTCCCCTTTTATTTTCCTTTGTGCCTCTCTTCCCCTTTTATTTTCCTTTGTGGCTCTCTTCCCCTTTTATTTTCCTTTGTGCCTCTCTTCCCCTTTTATTTTCCTTTGTGCCTCTCTTCCCCTTTTATTTTCCTTTGTGGCTCTCTTCCCATTTTATTTTCCTTTGTGCCTCTCTTCCCATTTTATTTTCCTCTGTGCCTCTCTTCCCCTTCTTTATAGTACTGTCCCTTTCTGTTCTTTCCTCCTCTTGCCTCTCCATTTCTTTGCTTACCTTTGTCAGCTTCTTTCTTTTCTTCTCTTCTCTTCTGTCTTCATGCTGCTTTCTTCATGCTGGCTGCGGCGCTCCTCACTGACTGACGGGCGTGACTTGATGACATCACGCCCGACAGTCAGTGTGAATGGTGCAGAGAAGAACGAGGAGGGACGCGGCGCCGATCACGTGAGTATTAATTTTTTTTGGTTTGTTTTTTTTGTCCCAGCTCCCCCCACCAACGATCTTGCCGGACCGACCCCGCTGCAGACGTTTGGAGCTCTGACCATATTGAATAGATCAACCAGTTCACAGTGTATTTCTGCAAAGCAAGGCTGCTTAGTTGTCAGTCACACTGTGTCTGCTCTGGTAGAGAAGTCTCCCCCTTCTAAATGGCAGCCTGCTGTGGAGGGGTATAAGAGAGCATGAAGGATATATTTACACGTAAAACTTAAAAACGTTCAGTTATTTAACGTATATTATTCAGCTTAGTAATACACAGTCTTTGATATATTAATGTCGAAAAAAGTGATCTTAATTGCTCTTAATATTTTTTAAGGTAAGGTTCTTAAAAGATGAATGCATGGATTTAAACGACATTAAATTCTGTACATACAAATTATAAAGAACAAGTTAACCCGTGCATGATACTCATGCATTCTAGTCAAATCAAGCTACTTAAGGTGTTAAAAAGGTTCTTGTCATGCATTTGGGCCTAGCCCAGGCCTCCTCAGGGGAAGAGCGTTACTTCCCGACGCAAGCACCCTTTTTTAACGTGGTTTTGTCCACATGTCACCACCTCATCATTTTTCTCCATCACCTCATCCTTCATCTTCATCGCCACATCCTTCATCAAGCTACTTAAGGTGTTAAGAACTCCCCACTGTCACCCCCGGCAACCACCAACCACTCCCAACTGTCACTTCTCCTTCAAGAAATATATAGGTCAGTGTATAACTCTGCCCAGCAGGTGGCGCTGCAGCTTGTTTCAGTTTTTTTTCCCACACACGCCACTAGGCATTTATATAGTAGATAGTGCTGGGCAGTGGATCAGAAGAGAAAAACAAGGCACTTTCCAGGGACACCAATTTCCAGGAAATAACAATCTTATAAACCTGGCACTAACTTTGCAAATTAATGATAGTTGGCAGCTATACAAAAACCTTCTTGATCTTTGCATAATACACCAGTAAAATGGATGTAAATTGTCTGTGGAATATCTGCATAAATGTTGCATAGTGATATTAACACTTGAACATTCTCTAGGAGGACGTGTATTATTAATTATAAAACTTTCTGTAGAAGTCAGATCTGTATGTCCAAATTCGTAGAGATAGAGTAGTGAACTACATGGAATGATTCATAATGTGGGGCCAGCAGTTGTACTTTATGATGGTTGCAGGCTAGGCAGCGCTAGATTGACACCTGTTCAGACCTTGGAGTTTGGGATCCTCCTCCACAGTAATGAAAATATGGGTCACACAGTGGAGAACTCATAGAGAGCTCATGAAATGGCAAAGTGAGGGGGCCATAGGCAAACCGAGGGGGGTTTTACTAGTGCCTGGAAACCTCCCTCCAAGCATGGGACACTGTATAATTCAGGTGGCTGGACTTTACTCCTACTTCACACGGCTCTGCTCGAAAAGGGAGAGCTGTGTGCACCTAACAGTAGTACACGCAGCATTGCCCATGTATATTATGGGGATAGGAAGAGTTAGAGAGCAGCCAAGCACTGTCTAATATTATAGCCACGCCCCCATGCATGCTGGTCACACCCACTGATGGCGTGGTGTGGAAACTCCCCTCTACAAATCCTGCGTTTGCCCCTGGGGGCTGTAGTGTGACCTGCAGAGGCAAACAATTATAACCTGCTACTGGGCACATGGCATCATTATATTACAAGTGGGCATAATTAAAACATTTGATTTGCCATTTTGAGTGGTAAAAGGGTTCTGCTGCCACCCACTAAACCAGAAATTACTTAAATACACAGAATCCACTGTTTGAACTTTTTTTAAACATCTCATCTCTCAACACAAATTCTCCATTTTGCATTTGGGCATTGTGCGAGGCAAATTTCTGCAACAAAATTCCCTCACTACTCCCATCAACATAAGAAAATATCTGCGTCCTTCATAGTAGCCACGTACAAATAGGATGGCAAGTGGAGGAGCAGTGTCATCAGTCAATAGAGGAAGAAACTATACTAAAACGTCTAAAAAGGAAAAGTGGAGGTGATGCCCATAGCAACTAGGTTTTAGTTTTGGATCTGGATTAACTTCGTTCTTTGGTTTTGGTTTTGGCAAAACCGCCCTTGCGTGTTTTAGTTTTGGTTTTGGATCCTGATTTTTTTTCTAAAATCCCTATTTTTTATTTTTTTATAAAATCACATATTTTTGCTTTTTCCCCCCCTACAATATTATTAACCTCAATAACACTAATTTCAAGTCATTTGCAGTCAATTTTGACCACCTCACAGATCACAATATTATTATCATACACTTTCGGACAAATACTGCAGCGAGCTGGCTGGATGGTAAGCGACAGAGCAATGACACAAACACACGGCAGTTCCTAGCACATCTAGGACACATTGGCACACAGCAGTGGCAGAAAAGAAAAATGGGGGTCCGCTCTCCCTCCCGCCCACCGTTATGTTGGATCTTAAAAAGAAATCCAAAAATTGCGAGATCCGACAACGTAACAATGACCTTTTGCCTCGTTTTCAATTCCGAGGGCGCGCAACAGTACTCGGATCTGCTAAGTTCGGGTGTGTTCGGTTCTCAGGGAACCGAGCCTGAGCATCTCTAATAGCAACCAATCAGTACCCATAGCAACCAATCATAGCTACATTCTCTGATACATTCTATTGGTTGCTATGGGCAACACTTCCACTTTTCCTTCTTAGAAGTTTTAGTAAACCTACCCCTATATTGCTATGTATTTCTTCTATGACCACATATTTCTCTTGATGACCAATTCCGAATTAATGTATTTTATTTTCCAGCTACACATTCCATACTAAGATATTGATTTGCAAACACCAAGTAAGAGAAGGGTCAACGAACCTCCTAAAACACAAGAAAAATGTCAGTTCAGTCCTTCTATCCATCATGTGCACTGAACGGGCAGCCATATCAAATTTCGGCAGGTTTATTAATATTAATTCCCCAGGCGGATGGATTGCATCTAATTCATTTGCTTTACACTACATTTTTCAACGACTAATCTCACAGCGGCTATTTCCATTCTGAGTTATAGAGATATTTGGCCTTGTTGCCGTCCAAGAAGCTGAACAACGAGGCTGCAGACTTGGCGCTGTCCACGGCTCGTGGTGCTGAATGTGCTGCTCTGTCACTTTGTTCTTGTGCTCGAGCCAACGGTGGGGATACGGCGGAGGGATTAAAGTTTTCTTGTCCTGACTTTATTCACCAATGGCAAGCGTAAGACTCGTTTGTTTGAGGAAATGCATTATTAACAGTCGAATTAACAAAACCGCATCCCACATGCTGCTATAGGAAATGCTAATATTCCCAAATTAGCCTTTGTCTGAGATAAATAGATAAAGAAATAGAAGATTGAGTTCTTGTAAAGAGGATGTCGCAGGAGAGTTTTGTTTAACTAAAGATGCCTAATAGGATTTTTTTTCCCATCCAAATTATAAGCACAACGGCACAAATGGAGTAGAAGGGAGGACTAGGGAACATATTTTGGTTTCCTCATCAGATAAAGACTTTGGATTTCATTTATAAAGCACACTGGATACATACTGTGAAACCATATGGTTATACGCCGATGTGGTTTGTGGTTCCACCCAGCACATGGCAAGGTACACTCCTCCCCTGATCTCAGGAGATATCTCGGTAAACTTGTTTGGTTCATGGAGAAGAATCGCCCTCACGCCTCCCGACTCCTGCTCTTGGCCAGTGGAAACTTCTTTTCAGATCAGAACTGGGGGCACAGGGGAATGCTGTCGGGACCTGGGTGGTACCGGGGGATTGATAGAGCCACCAGGCTCTCCTTACTACCGGGCCTTTCTTACCTCCGAGCCCTGCAGCGGCCGTACTACCTACATACACCCATGGTAGTTCCACCACTGACTGCAATTTCCTTCTCATTGACCACCCCAAGTCCCCCAACACTCAGTTTATGGAATTTCTATTTCTATTCATTTCCATCATTTTTTTTATACTTTACAAGGTTATTCACACTCTTACACCTACTTATATCTTGTATCTGGAACTCTACCTTTGGACATACACCTATCATCCTCCCTTCACATCTTTAAAACCCTCTTTAAAGAATGGTGTAGACTGAAGTCTCTTTGGCCTTCAGACTCGGAGCCGGATCATCCATTGGTCAACCTAGGTTCCCATTTAGGGCCCAGTGGACACTGAGGGGTATAGATTACACTAACCTGATTTTATGTTGCTGTCACAGTTCACGGCAAGAAATTGGATCCCTGGGCCTGACTGACGTGATGTTACTCTGAACCAAAGGCGCGGCGTCTAACAAGGTGAGTTGTCTACACCAGGAGCATTTGCAAGAAGTTATGGGCTTAGCAGCCCCTGCCCCACAGTTTGCGGCCCCCCCGGGAGAGTGTCAGATGAGACCTAAGTAGGAGATGAACTCTAGGAAACTCACAGCAGTGAGGTGCCGTAAAGCAGCAGAGAGAAGTTGAAAGGCAGCAAGTGAGCACACGGCAAAGGAACACGGGAACAGGTAGTTGAGCTCCGTGTGCTTGTATCCAGGAATGAGTTACACTGAACAGCGGTGTAGAAATACTGGAACGAATGGTAAAACTTTATGAGCGGGATTCCAGAGATGAGAAGCGCTGAGTCAATAATGTAGAAACACAGAAACAAGTGGTGGAACTCTGTGAGCTGGTCATCAACGATAAGTTACACTGAACAGCAGAGTAGAAATACTGGAATAAATGGTAAAACTGTAAGAACTGGATTCCAGAGGTGAGGTGAGGAGCGCTGAGTTAGTAATGTAGAAACACTGGAACAAATAGTTGTAGCAAATGGAGCCACGTCTTCACACAGTCAGGAAAGACAACCAAAGAACAGGTAACTTGAGTGTCAGCTCAGGTGCCTTAAATAGTGACCCTTGTAGGTTTTTTTTTCAGGTTTTTTTCTTTTGCAGGATTATTTATTCTCATTAAGAGTCGTGCCTATGGGGCCCCGTTGCCCATGGGGCCCCCGGGCAGCTGCCCATCGTGCCCAATGGAAAAGATGGCCCTGGGTACACACTACAGATAATTTCTCCCAATGAGATCTCTGTAGCGATTTTACCAATGATTAAAAGTCCTGATGAGCATGCTAATTCATGCGTACACACCAACACGGTTTACCTTTAAATCTTTGTCCTTCATCTGCTGAAAAGATCGTAACTTTGTATCTATAACACAGATATCTGCCTACGCTGCTGGTCGTGAGTCAGCTATTGCCATATATCCTCTACATCAAATCTGATACTAACAACATTTGGATATAATTATTTATCTGTGTTATTTCAAAGACGACGGGGTTGGGTGCTCGAGACAGAGTCACACCTGGAAAAAATTAAACAGTATCTTGCAGTCTGGGACTCAAACCTTTGTACTGCTCCTTCAGTGCAATGAATAGGAGCAAATCTTTTTCATCTAATTTACTTAGAGAAGACCAGATCAATTCTCACTAAATAACCAGCAGAGCCTCAGGACTGAATGGTATTATATTGATTTACCTGGTTGCCGATCTTCACAGCCTACGTAAACTTGCTCTCACTCCCGGAGCATTGTTTGTGAGAGAAATACTCACAATTCTTTTATATATTGATTGCATATATTTTTAGATCATGGTTACAGAGGTAGAAGAGAACTATCAATTTAATTTTAATCCATCCCTGTGTATGTTTAAGAAGTTACCAGTTTGCCTCATTGTGGAACCACAGTGCGAGCTGAGGTCTCAGCGTTCTGTATTCACACTAAGTCACCCGGTCACCATCTAGTCTGTGTGCCACATATCCCAAAACTGTCATCATCTTGTCACGTGGCCTGGATTAATGGGATTGCTTTATTTGTTTTATTTTATTTAATGAGAGTGAATATGTTTTTTTGGGGGGATGTTGCATTTACTACTTTTTTTCCTTCTCCTAAGGAACTGTGCGCTGTTGAACAGCTGCAGAAGGAATGAGAAAGAGAGATCTAACGTCCCTCAAACCTTATAAGCTGGTCCTGCTCTGCCGCGGTCTCCTAAATAACTCCTGCCCCCACTTGAATGACTGAATAATATTATATGAATGTCAGTAAATGAGCACAGTGAGCGGAAGCAATGGGGGTGAGAGACCTCCACAGACATACACTATTAGTAGAGATGTTCACTGACCCCCGTGATTTGGTTTTGGTTTTGAATCTGGATTAACTTTGTGTTTTGGTTTTGGATTCCGATTTTATTTCTGAAATCCCTTTTTTTTGCTAAAATCACATAATTTGGCTCTTTTTCTATCCCTACATTATTATTAACCTCAATAACATTAATTTGCAATCATTTCCAGTAAATTTTTGTAAAGTGACAAGAACACTGCAACCCCTCCTGTTTCTGTGTGAGCAATGGCACTGAGCAATGTCACTGGAGACTGGAGAGTGACAAGAACACTGTTACCCCTGTTTCTGTGTGAGCAATGTCACTGGAGACTGGAGAGTGACAAGAACACTGCTACCCCTGTTTCTGTGTGAGCAATGGCACTGGAGACTGGAGAGTGACAAGAACACTGCTACCCCTGTTTCTGTGTGAGCAATGGCACTGAGCAATGTCACTGGAGACTGGAGAGTGACAAGAACACTGCTACCCCTCCTGTTTCTGTGTGAGCAATGGCACTGAGCAATGTCACTGGAGAGTGACAAGAACACTGCTACCCCTGTTTCTGTGTGAGCAATGTCACTGGAGACTGGAGAGTGACAAGAACACTGCTACCCCTGTTTCTGTGTGAGCAATGACACTGAGCAATGTCACTGGAGACTGGAGAGTGACAAGAACACTGCTCCCCTGTTTCTGTGTGAGTAATGGCACTGAGCAATGTCACTGGAGACTGGAGAGTGACAAGAACACTGCTACCCCTGTTTCTGTGTGAGCAATGGGGCTGGATCTCCTGGGGAGGGAGGTACTTATGGAATCCAAAACCCGCGAGATCCGGCAACGCAGAAATTACGTTTTGCCTCAATTCAGATCCGAGGATGCGTGAAAGTAACCAACTGGCTTGCGAGCCTACTTGGATCCCCTAAGTCCGGGTGGGCTCGGTTTTCAGAAAAAAGGACCTATTATTTGCGTTATTAATATTGCCACTTTTATTATTTGTAACTTTGTTTTTATACATTATTTTTATTAAAACACATCACAATAAGCTGTTCTGCACAGTGAGTATGATTCATCAGCATGTTTGCCCTTGTGTGGAGTAGAAGCTGCCTCGATGGTTCAGAGTTAGAGGACACAAGGCTTTCTTTTAAATTTAAAATAACAATCATAAAGGTCAAACTTTTAAAAAGTGATGCAACGCATTCAAAAAAAAAAGCAATCATGCATTTTTAATCACCTATGTGAAAAAACTCAATAGAAAGCCATGATTTAAGGCCATGTCAGGTTTCACAAGCGTTTAAGTGCATTTTCAATGGGTGTAAAATGCTTAAAAGCTCAGAGAAAAATCTTCTTGTGTAAACAAGTCCTTAGACTGGAATGGAGCAAGCCCCCTAGTGGGAAATGTTATATAAGATAATAGATTACTTGTTGATGTTACCAAGAGCTGATTGACTCTCAGAAAATAACTCTGAGACATAACACTATGTTATAATCAGCAATAAAACTCAGCAAGCACAAATATAAAATAAGTCATATTTCAGTGCAACCTGCCCCGGAGGAAAATAAATTTGAATGGGCTCCACAGCAAGATTTTTAATGGGCCCCTTCCCCCCAAGCTATGATTATAAGCAGCCACCAAGATCTGATCCACCCCTAAGTCTGACACAACATAAATGCTTATATACATTCCTTCTCCCCTCTGTAGGTTTAGACGTACGTCCCTTTGCGTGTCGTATCTTGTGTATATGAGCTCGGTGCATGCTCAGAAAATGACCTTACACTTAGAACGCACTTGGATGTGAATAACACTTAGGCCTGCCGACAACTTGAAGAGCGGAACGGTGGATGGATGTGCTGAGGGGGTTTGGACGCAGATGCTGCCGATTCAAATCCTGGGTTTCTAGTAAGTGCACCTGATTTCAGACGTATCATTCGCACTATACGACAAGTAACGTTTAGGCAGGGCGTACTTACAGCCAGACTGTAATCGAAACGTTTTTTTGAGATCCGCTTGGACTTGAATGCGGTTGGAACTATGAAACTATAAACTAGAGATGCTCAGGCTCAGTTCCTCGAGAACAGAACACACCCGAACTTAGGGGATCGGAGTACAGAGCCGAGTTGGCTCGGTACTGTCGCGCGCCCTTGGAATTGAAAAAGAGGCAAAACGTCATTGTTACGTCGTTGGATCACGCAAATTTTGAATTATTTTTTAAGATCCAACATAGCGAGGGGTGGGAGGGAGAGCGGACCCCCATTTATCTTTTCTGCCACTGCTGTGTGCCAATGTGTCCTAGATGTGCTAGGAACTGCCGTGTGTTTGTGTCATTGCTCTGTCGCTTACCATCCAGCCAGGTCGCTGCAGTATTTGTCCAAAAGTGTATGAAAATAATATTGTGGCCTGTGAGGTGGTCAAAATTGACTGCAAATGACTTGAAATTAGTGTTATTGAGGTTAATAATAATGTAGGAACAAAAAAAGAGCAAAATTATGTGATTTTAGCATATTTTAGGATTTTTTCTAAAAAATTCAAAAACAAAAACAAAACTAAAACACGAAGCTAATCCAGATCCAAAGCCAAAACCAGTTCACGGGGGTCAGTGAGCATCTCTACTATAAACAAGTTCCGTGCTCTTTTTTAAAAGGCAAATTACGTGCAGGTTGTATCCGAACGTCAATCAGACCCATAAGGTGGATCTTACAGGGACATAGGATGCTCCAGTGACAGTCACATCATTGCCTAAATATAGGGACGATCAAATTGATTTGGCCGATTTAAACGTTCTCAGGAATTCAGTGATTTGGAGTTAGCTGCTTATCTTGTGATTGTGTAAGTGAGGACAGGGGTGTGTGCGTGTGGGGGACAGAATTTCACATTTAAATTTCAGTTTTGAATAAACATTCTCTAAACAATTTAAAGGTAGCAACTAGTTGAACTAAATGGAATTATGAATTACTTATACAATGAAATTATATTTCTAAATGACTTTTTCTGAATTTGTGATTTATTGTTTCATCCAAAAAATAGATCTATAGTTCCACAAAACTGATCTATAAGAGATTTACTGCAATCACTTTCAATTCTGACCCTTAGACCCTTCTCCAAATACCCCCAAAGTAATATTTGCATTTCACCCACAATTTCCATAGTGTTTTATTTTCCCTTATAACAATAATTATTTCCTCCAAGATTGTGAATAATCAATTAACTCCTCTTCAATTATATTGTAATGTAAAGGGAAGGACTTAGATTGTTTTAGAAATAAAGAAACAAAAAATATTTTTGTTGCACTGTTGGACTAAGTGTAGAATTGGGCAAAGTTGAGGCAGAATTAGGAGTGAATCATGGGACAAGATATTCTGCATAACTGTCCTAGAGATACGTTGCTCTCCACACTAATTATAAATTCAGCATTCATTGCGTAAGGCCATGTTTTCAATATCAGCTTGCAGGTGGAACTTATTACTATTTTAATGGGGTGCTGTTAATAGATCCTAGGATGTGACTGGGGAGCAGGACGAGGCAAATTAAAAATGAATGCAATATTATGAGCTCCACAGATGTAATAATATGTTATTGAGGCTCATAGGAGCAGTTTATTGGCAAAAAAGAAAAGCTCAACCAAATGAAAACGGAAGAATACGGGAGAGGGGCTGCATCGATCGGACTCTGCATCTCTGCTCATTGTTTCAGGGCATAGTTGCATGTTGCAAAAGGAGCTTGAGGGGTCTTTTCCATCAATGCAAATGTATAAGCTTCGGGGGGCATGAACCTCCGTTTACATTGTGCACAAATTGTGCAGCCAGGGAGAACCTTTGTGTCTGTGCTATTTCCAGAGAATTTAAAGAAACCCTGGAAAATATTCTGAAAGAGGTTTTATGTTGTAGGTGGAGCCAAATTGTCAGTAGGTGGGGCCAAATCATCAGGAGGCAGGAGAAATTCACGTGCCACTATGCACTCAGTTGGTGAGGGTTTCGTCATGCCGCCAGGTTGGGTGTAACTGACTTGCAATGGGCGTGGCTATCTCTTTAGACACTGACCCGCCCTCCAAAAACTTTTCCGTTCAAACACATTGGTAATGCTGCCCGCGGCACTGCCCACAGCTCCCCCTTCGTGGCTGTCCCTGAAGCAGTGACAAAGTCCTGATTGCATGGGACAATCTCAGTTGCTTGGCCGGATCCTAGAATGTTCTTCCTTATTTGGAAAGGGGTAGGTCATATTTACCATGTTTGAAGCCGAGCAACGAGTAAACAATCTAGCCTCCCTCCTCCCAAAACAGCCTGGACATTAAATTAATATCATTTACATTTAATAAATAGGCCTTTTTCCTCAACTTTACATTATCATCATCATCAACATTTATTTATATAGCGCCAGCAAATTCCGTTGCGTTTTACAATTGGGAACAAACATTAATAAAACAATACTGGGTAATACATACAGACAGAGAGGTAAGAGTACCCTGCTCGCAAGCTTACATTCTATGGGACAATGGGAGTTTAAAACACAAGGACACATGCTACATGATATTGCACATTGGACCAACTAGAATGCAAAGGTAAAAGTATTGAGTGGGCTGTGTGATCAGTCACACAGCAAAGTTGGTCAGAGGGTTGTTGTCTTGTGTTAGTTGTGTAGAGGGTGATAATAGGGTAACCTAGGGAGATTAAGAGGGTGGTTGAGGAATATTATAAGCTTGTCTGAAGAGGTGGGTTTTCAGAGAACGCGTGAAGGTTTGAAGACTAGAGGAAAGTCTTACTGTGCGAGGGAGAGAATTCCACAAAGTGGGTGCAGCCCGAAAAAAGTCCTGTAACCGGGAATGGGAGGATGTAATGAGAGTGGAAGAGAGACGCAGATCTTGTGCAGAACGGAGGTGTCGAGTTGGGAGATATTTTGAGATAAGTGAGGAGATGTATGTTGGTGCAGTTTTATTGACGCCCTTGTAGGTTAGTAGAAGAATTTTATATTGGATTCATTGAGAAACAGGCAACCAATGTAGAGACTGACCGAGTGGCTTAGCAGAGGAAGAACGATATGTAAGGAAAATCAATCTAGCCGCTGTGTGCAAAATAGATTGTAGAGGTTCAAGTCTGATTTTGGGAAGACCAGTAAGGAGGGAATTACAAGAGTCGATGCGGGAGATGATGAGTGCATGAATTAGGGTTTTTGTAGTGTCTTCTGTGAGATATGTGTGTATTCTGGAAATGTTCTTTAGATGTATGTAACATGATTTAGATATAGGGTCAATATGGGGAACAATTATAATTGTGAGTCAAGGATTACACATAGGCAGCGAGCTTGCGGGGTGGGATTTATGGTCATGTTATCAACAGAAATAAAAATGTCAGACAGGAAGCTTCTGTTTTTGGGTGGGAATATTATAATTCTATATAATAATATAGTTTTTGAAAGGTTGAGTTTGAGTTGGCGAGAGGATATCCAAGATTAAATGGCAGAAAGTTTGTCGGCAATGCGAGACAACACAGATGGTGAGAGATCAGGAGAGGATAGATTATACGCCTCTACATTTAATACAGAGATACCACATTGCATTCTGAGTGCAGACTCACACACACTCACTCACACTCACTGTACTTTTCCTCATGATGGGGCCAGCTCCCTTCTCCCACTCTGCCTCTTGCTTTGCACTTCCTGCTCAGATAGGAAGGGGACATCTGAGTTGTCAACCTCTCTGTCCATGTTCTATCGGGTACCACGGATACCATGGCACGCTCGGGGAGGGGGCAGGTGAGTGTACAGCCAAACATAGATGGGAAGAATAAATCATGGCCGAGCTGACATGGAGCACATAAATTAAGGTGGGGAGTAGGCCAGCCACCAGGAAGCAAACTTATGCCATACCTCCCAACATGAACCCTTGGCAGCAGAACAGGGGGCGTGGGCACAGCACGATGGGAGCATGGCCACGCCCTCAGAGGGGTGCCTGGCGCTGTAAAGCACTAGACTGCCCATTATAAATCTCCCTTCCCCCAATGTTTCGACCCACAGAACAAAGACGTTCCCAGACAAGACAGCAAAACGGATCCCTAAAATCGGGACTTTCAGACCGAAATTGGGATGGTTTGGAGGTATGTTTATGGAGGGGCTGGCCCCACAGAGGCCAAGGCTTGACCCAATAAGCGCAGAGTGTCCCCATCAGAGCCATGTAAACCCAATTCCTCCACCGTTCCGAGAAAACACATATGAAATAAAAGTTACAAATAAGGATCTAGGCATCATGAGTGTGAGCTCTGTAGCCAATCCACCCCGACTGTATCTCTACAGTAAGTCATATCAATGAGCTGAAACATGGACAACAGTTCACAAAAGATATAGTTTAAACATTCTATAATGCTGGGTTATTTTATGTTGAGGGGTTAATCTTGATTTAAATGTCATGTCCTGAAATCCTCTTCTGTCTGGAAAGACTCCAGACTAGATTAATTAGTGTCATTCTCATTAGTTTATTTTATTACAGTAACAGGCAGCCAGTGATTGGACCAATTAAGCATTCAGATGCGATGCTGGATAATTCTCTTACAGACAGGACCAGAATAAGGAGTGGGAAGCAATAGGAGGACCAGGATTCCAGTTACCTGGTCTCACATACAGCAGAGGTTTTCAGGGGTCCCTAACCTGTATCCCCCCTGGCAATTCTCAAACTACTACACCTCTCATGTTCTGCTATATACTGTCTGTCTATCAATCATAACACTAATACTAAACAGAAGCCAAAGATCTACACACAGCTCATCCCTACACTAAATCATCATCAAGCTGTATATCCTGAAATCCTGCAATGCAGGTAGGGCCAGTAGAGAAGAGCGAATCTTGGAGCAATTGCAAATCCACTTTTATGGTGGAACGGAGCGTTTTGTAGAGATTCCAGCGATATAACCTTTGGATTCCACTGTTGCTTCACTATTCCGCAGAATGATATCCACGCAGTATTTAAGTTCTGCATTTCACTGAATGTATGGTCTATGTATGAGACAAAAGCTGGATCAATCCATTTGGTCTGTGTTTGGAGTATATACCTCCCAACAGTACTGATTTCACTGGGACAGTCCCGATTCATGAACCATGAAATGGGCGGAGCTTTGGGACACTTGGGTGGGGTTTCAATAGCGGGTGTGGTTGGCAGAAAAGTGGGCGTGGCTGGGTGGATTGTGGCACGGTCTGTGTGAATTTGGGGAGTACTTTGCAGGTATTGGGGTGGTGATTATTTTGTCCTAAATTTGACTAGATAAATGTTGGTTGGTATTGGGGTATAATGAGGGAGAACAACAATGAGTCCACACAGAATACTTAAGGATAGATTTACTAAACTGCGGGTTTGGAAAAGTGGAGATGTTGCCTATAGCAACCAATCAGATTCTAGCTGTCATTTATTTAGTGCATTCTACAAAATGACAGCTAGAATCTGATTGGTTGCTATAGGCAACATCTCCACTTTTTCAAACCTGCAGTTTAGTAAATATACCCCTTAAGGTTTAGTGGTAAATGAAGATGATTTAGGGCCCTGGGCATATACACAAGTCCCTGGCAGCAGGAGAAGGGTGTGGCCCTGTCTTGATGGGGTGTGGCCACGTCATAATGATGGTGTGGCTATGTCTGGATGGGGTGTGGCCACATTGCAATAAGGGTGTGGCCATGTCTCGATGGGGTGTGGCCACAACACAATGAGGGTGTGGCAACCCAGAGGGCTGTTTAGCGCTGTAAAGCGCTAGCCTGACCATTAGATATCTCCATTCCATCCCTGGGAGAAACATGTCACCGGACGGGACAGTCGGACAGAACCATAAATTCATGACTGTCCCGCTAAAATCCAGACAGTTGGGCGGTATACCACAGCCCCCCACATAGTCTCAACTACAAGTCAAATGTATATTATGGAATGGAAATGGAGAAGCCATAGCCGATGATTCTTACCACCGGAGGGTTTCGCCACTAGCGATATCAGTGTTATCGCCGATAGGCAGGAGCTGGCTGTCAAATTTTAGCCTGGGGGTTATATGAAGCATTGGTGCCATATTACACATTATAGGACTGTATATCATGGACATATGTGTTATGTAACTATATTACTCCTGTGATAATCCATCTATGACTATGTGCGGGTGAAGAGAGTGCGGACATTGACACATGGATTCCCCCCGAGACCCCAGCCTAATAAACGTAGAGTTCCGTGCACAGGTCCTGATCGCTTAGCTTGCTGGCATGTAGCCGGCACAGAGTGTGTCCTGCGTGTTCTCTCCTTAGCCTGTTAGTTGTAGCTGCACATTAAGAGACTGGTGAGGATTCCTCACCTCCCGGGGTTGTCAGGGAGATTTATTGCAATGCTGGTCTGTTCTTTATTGCTGTAATAAACTATCCGTCAAGCATCCTCCACTTTAACACATAATGTGTTATTGTATGAGGGGGGTTAAGTGATTCTTACAGCTGAATTCATGTTATTACTGGAGCCAGAGCATCCATTAGTCAACATAAGCTTATACCTAGGGCCCAAGGGGTCACGGAGGGGCCCAGATTTCCCTAACCCATATTTATGTTTGTTTGTTTGTTTGTTTGTTTGTTTGTGTCCAGACTAGGTGCACCTCTGAGACTGCTCTGACAAGGAACAGACAAACTTCTTACCCAGCGAACCTAGGAACATCTTGTTGGTGATCTAGGTGCCTTTGAGCTAATCCTGTAACTGTGTAGCTAATTCGGATATCTAAGCTTTGTTTCACATAGAAGTACCTTTGTCACCACAATCTTCCTAGATCACTATGACAGAAGACTCTCATCATCACTCTGTGCTGCTGGGGACCCTGCTCCTTCCACTATACAACTCTCAGTCTGTGGCTTCCTGCTGCCTCCATTCCCCTCCTCATATCATGTCACTGCCCCTGTCACATGCAGCACTGTCCTCACTAATACATCCCTCATCTCCTGGTATACTCTCTGCTGCTGGGGACCCTGCTCCTTCCACTATATAACTCTCAGTCTGTGGCTTCCAGCTGCATCCATTCCCCTTCTCACATCATATCAGTGCCCCTGTCACATGCAGCCCTGTCCTCACTAACACATCACTCATCTCCTGATATACTCTGTGCTGCTGGGGGACCCTGCTCCTTCCACTATATAACTCTCAGCCTGTGGCTTCCTGCTGCCTCCATTCCCCTCCTCACATCATGTCACTGCCCCTGTCACATGCAGCCCTGTCCTCACTAACACATCACTCATCTCCTGATATACTCTGTGCTGCTGGGGGACCCTGCTCCTTCCACTATATAACTCTCAGCCTGTGGCTTCCTGCTGCCTCCATTCCCCTCCTCACATCATGTCACTGCCCCTGTCACATGCAGCCCTGTCCTCACTAACACATCACTCATCTCCTGATATACTCTGTGCTGCTGGGGGACCCTGCTCCTTCCACTATATAACTCTCAGCCTGTGGCTTCCTGCTGCCTCCATTCCCCTCCTCACATCATGTCACTGCCCCTGTCACATGCAGCTCTGTCCTCACTAACACATCACTCATCTCCTGATATACTCTGTGCTGCTGGAGGACCCTGCTCCTTCCACTATATAACTCTTAGTCTGTGGCTTCCTGCTGCCTCCATTCCCCTCCTCATATCATGTCACTGCCCCTGTCACATGCAGCCCTGTCCTCACTAACACATCACTCATCTCCTGATATACTCTGTGCTGCTGGGGGACCCTGCTCCTTCCACTATATAACTCTCAGTCTGTGACTTCCTGCTGCCTCCATTCCCCTCCTCACATCATGCCACTGCCCCTGTCACATGCAGCCCTGTCCTCACTAACACATCACTCCTCTCCTGATATACTCTGTGCTGCTGGGGACCCTGCTCCTTCCACTATATAACTCTCAGTCTGTGACTTCTGTCTTACTTACTTCCATTCCCCTCCTCACATTATCATTTTTCATGCAGCCCTGTCCTCACTTACATGAGTGGAGAGGTCACAGATCCACACACTGATTGCCTACCATTTATTTTATCCTCGCTCATTTCAATTTCATGTGCCTTAAAAAAAAATGTGCTGTAATGTTCAGCTACAAGTCAGATTGTATTGGTCATTTTTGGGTTACAGAACCTTTCTCCCAGCTACTTGGACACCGGATGAAATAAATATCTACTTCTGCTGGAAGTCAACTTTCTGCAAAATGCAAATGAGAACTTTGTGTTATCTGCGGCGCTGAATTAATGGAAAGCTGGGACAAGACGTAGGTTAGTAATAGGGAGAGTATTTAAAATGCGATTAGCTAGTATTAAGCATTCCATAGCCTATTGGACAGTTAAACTATTACACTATAGATGGGTAACATGTTACATTGAATCAGACTGTGGAGATTGCAGTTTCCATTTATTCTTGGAATAATATTGTCATGAATCAGTGATACATTTACTGTATGAGACACCTCTGTTTATGGAGCTATTCCGTCTGCTACGCTGGATTGTATAACGCACGTCATGATTTAGGATTAAGTCACAATACATTACATGATGAATTCTGGATTATATGACGTTACGGATTTTTCTCTCCAAAGACGGCAAATTAAAAAACGACACCGGTGAAAGCCTATGGTATATAATCAGTCACCAGATATCTCTCTTCCTCATTACGTGCCAACCAGTCTTTCTATTACCTCCTTCATTATGTTCTGCCAACATGACAGATACTTGGCATCACCACAACTGAAGGGTTAATAAGTTATTGTACCACGTTCCTACACTGATCAGGTTATTAGATAATATCATTATACAAACTCACTCAGACCAATGTTCTACACTGTTGGAGTTATCAGATAATCTGGTTATACTAACTCACTCAGACCACTGAGCAGGTTATTAGATAATTACGATATAACTCACACAGCCCAATAAGGGGCTACATACTGAGTGGGACACAAGTTGGGTGTCATTTAAGCTCAAAAAAGGGCGCCCATAAAAACAGTGTATGTTCACCCATTTACTGAGTCAGCCGTACATACACACAACCAGGTTATAAGCAAACGAAAAGATTGTTAACATTTATTTTGACAGCAAAAAACACATTTACTATTAAATTTCATATAATTCAGCAGATATAAAACTCTTTCTTGTGTATGAATGAAAGTAGGAAGCAAATTATTTTAAAAAAACAAGCCCTCAAAATCCTGTAATATGCACAATCAATGAAGAAAGCGGGATCAGTTTCAGAGGTGAATTTGCCGTACGACCTTACTGGGATACAACGCAACTTCATCCTCCGGTCCAGGCTTTACAGGTTAAATGAAACTTACTGGCGTCAGACCCAATCAAAGCTAGAAACTGCGAAACTGGGTCCTACCGGTACATTTCCTTCATGCACATTCAATCAAGAAAACACTTAGGGCCCGATGTAGAGATGGATGCAATTTGCACTGAGATCGTAAGTGTAAATTGCATCCTGTAAGTTACACAGGATTCCAAGTAGCACGGATCTGTAGATAAATAAATAAAGGTAAAAAAAAAAATGTGCTTCTACTCCCCTAGCAGCACATGGGTTGGTTAAGCACACCTTACTTTTTTAAAACTTAATTATTATTTTTACTTTTTTTTTAATACAGCAAGGTCTGTTGCGCCAGCAGAAAGCACCCGCAAAACATACGTCTCCTAGAGACCTATTTGCGGCTGCTTTCATCTGAACAGAGCAGGTTAAGAGCGTGAACGTGGGTGTACATTGCTAGGATTATCCACTACCTTCCCCGTTCCAGAGAGGTGCAAGGGGGAAGTCTCAGTCTGAGTGCAAACTGAGGCGGATCCTTGGCTAAAAGTGCTTTTTGCACAGATCAGTTGACTTACGTCCGACTCTACATCAGGCCCTTAGGGGGGAATTCAATTAAATACAATGTTGAGCTTCAAGCATTTCCAAGTACTACAGTACCCCAACTTTGCGGATTTTCCTGTGCACTTCAATGGGGCGCGAGGCCAAATCCACAATGTAGCTTCACCACTGAGTGTCTGCCGCCCGTTAGCAACAGATAGATAATATAAAAGTCATCATCAGCTCTTTGTATATCTACATCTGACTCTGCCCGGTGCCTTCTGCCATGAGACGGTGAGAGGACCATGGCTCTGGTGGCAGAATATTAAGGACTGGCAGTGGCAGGAATTACTGCTTAATAAATAAAGAAAAACTAAAATGAATGGGCTGGGCAGGTCTATAAAACCTATTATATAATTAGCCCACATTTCTCTTCTTCCCCCATTAGTGGGGGTGTTCGGTGAAGGAATGGCTATAGACTGAATCTCATAGTCAACACCTGTATGACACATTCATTTGTGTTCAAGTATCTCATAATTAGACACGTATTCATTTGCTCCTATTTGTATAGAGGGCCGGGGTCTGGACACCGGGGGCATCTGGGCTGTGAATGCCCCTGGGTGCCACCTATCTAGTCTATTCATAAGGATAGACGCTACCATTAGGCTTTTGCCTAGGGCACCAGTGATTGGGAGCACATAAAATGATGAAAGCCCCCGAGGGGAGCACCAGCTGATGACACGTCAGGCCGTTGCCTCTTCATGTCAGTGTTACGCTGGGAGTGTGGAGCTGCGCTATGATGTCACAGCCAAGCGTCACGCTGGCAGTCCCAGGAGGAGAGGATGCCACCCCCCTCCCCGGCAATGGAAAGCAATTGGGGCACAGCGCAAGAGGGGTGGTGCCACTGTAGGGCACCGCTTCCATTCATTGACTGTGCTTCCCGGGATTGCGCTGGCCCTAGAGACAGGAGGCATTAATGCCAAAAAATAGTGGGAAATTATAGGTAACTGTCTTTCACAATAAGTCAATAGTAAACAGGCAGCACGGTGGCTCAGTAATTAGCACTTCTGCCTCACAGCATTGGGGTCATGAGTTTGATTCCCGACCATGGCCTTATCTGTGTGGAGTTTGTATGTTCTCCCCGTGTTTGCGTGGGTTTCCTCCGAGTGCTCTGGCTTCCTCCCACACACTCCAAAAACATACTGGTAGGTTGATTGGCTGCTATCAAAATTGTCCCCAGTCTGTGTGTGTGTATGTGTGTGTGTATGTTAGGGAATTTAGACTGAGGCTCCAATCCGTCCAGGCTGATGTGAGTTCTCTGTACAGCGCTGTGGAATTAGTGGCGCTATATAAATAAATGATGATGATGAAACGTTTTTTGTAGCATAAACATTGATGTATCAGACACTATAGAGACATACACTGGACATACGAAACAATGCAACAAATCCTAATCACGTCCACCTGAGGTTGCGTACTGCGCAGAAAACAAGGGGTTAACCCCATCTCAAAGCGTTCACCTTTCAGTAAGAAAAGCATCTGCGTTTTGCTGTAATTAATCAAAAGCTTTTTTTTTTTTTTTTTTTTTCTCGGCTACCAAAACATATAAACCTCCATCTGGGCTGACGGCCAGACTGGCAAAGCAGCCAATTATCCTCCTAATAAACACCAACTAGGAATTAAGCGCAGACTGAAGAAATATAGGACACTTAAATGCTAAATGGGATTAATTAAATTTAAAGGCGGTACTGTCATACCTATAGATCTGACAATAAATCATTATTGCTTCTCTTGTGCGTGAGAACATTGCTCTTTGTCAGCACCTTATCCGTAAGCAAATTCTCTTGTGTGGACAAAACACTTCCAGCCCTCCCACCTCCCTGCATGTCGTTATCTATCTATTTAGAAAACATTAGCGCATTCCAGACACAACTGCACAGAAACCTCCGTCAACGCCTCTATCAGCAAATTGCTTGCCTATAAAATGCTTCCCTCCGTAGGGCTAAACCACATGAGATGAGGAATGTATATTACTTTCTATAAAGATATTTTCATTTTTGTTACAGGGATTGTAAACTCAAACATTTTCTTTGCTTGATTGTGCATAGCATAGGGGAATGCATTTACTAGACACTGGTTTGTGTTGTGTCTCTGTGCAGGATATATGCAAACTTCAGTGTCTGAAGATGTGCTTCCAAAGATGTCACACGTAGCCTATGCCCCAAGCTATTGTGAGAGGTTTGTCACATCTCAATAAGATTGACAGGAGGGCTCTGAGAAAAGACAATGGGATTATGGGGAGGAGAAGATAAAGGATGACATTTCCTGTTATTGTGAGCTCTCCAAGCAGATTTATACGGAAAATTGGTAAAGTCTTCTAACAAAAATATTTCTTTATACATTAAATTCCTTAATGACCACGTTACATACATGCAAAGACAAAATAGAAAAAAATAGGGGTAGTATACCTACTTCTAAGCGGCATTAAATGCCACCCACAGGATTTCATCTCAGGTTGGCAATAGGCTTGGAATGTGGTACTAGGCTATGATGTCGGAGCCTGGCACTACACTCCCAAGAGGAGAAAATGCCACTCCGCCCGCCCCGCCCTACCCTACCCCACACAATGTAAAAAACGAGGTGGGGGCAGGGCAGCATCCAATGGGAGGGGCTGAATGTAGGCATGGCGCGGTCTAGGGCACCCAGGGGGCACACGCTGATTGTAAACGAGGATAATTTGTACTGTGTACAAGGAAGCTTTAGCTATGTCGTTGTTTATTACTATTATTATTATTATTATTATTATTATTATTATTAATGTCTTTTAAAAGTCCCGGGGGCTTCAAATACCCAGAATGAATGCTATTGGCGCTGGATGTTTTAAACAGCCAGTGAAGTTGTGAAAATGACACAATTAGCAGTGAGAAGATGTAGCATGTCTTCAACGAGAAACACTTGTGACCAAATTCCACGAGGCGAAACATGCAAAATGCTGCCGTTCACGACAGAATGAAGAATGTTCTAAATATCTTGTGGAACAAATTGAAAAACTTTTGCTCATTTTTAACCAGAAGTTTAGTCGTTGGCTGATTTCTCCTGGAGACATAAGCTTTAATATATGCTTTATTTCCACCAGAAGGAAGGAGATAAATCATAGATTTTCAGTCATGGTATTCTTATTCTAAATTGGGGGGATGGGAAAGGAAAAAAAAGACAATATAAGAACTTTGGGTGCAGTTCTTTTTTGATGTGGGTAGTAGGCAGCCCCCCATGTGCATACACCCTTGGGGGTACATTTAGGTACATGCCCTGCTTACCAAGTAATTAAAACAGTGGCAAGGGGTATAGAAATAGGAGTACATTCCATTTACATCAATAAAAACTATTGCAACAATATTATTTGAACAGTTACTAATAAAGAACAAAACAGACATTACAATGTAGTCAAATATTTATTAAAAACAGCTGTTCTTTTCACCATTTAATAAAAAATATATTGCATAGTGCTTCTTAGCAGAGCAGATGCCATCTGGTTTGATAGACTGTGTGTTATATTGTATACATATTACTGCCTGCACATGTCTATCTTCTCATTTGCTCTGATTCACTATATAGTAAAATAGTATAGAATATTATGGTAGATTATAGCACGCTACTTCAATGCCCCAGATTTAGAAAAGCCATTAAGAAGTTAGACTTGTATGCGCCCCTACATTAAAATATTACCAATCAGAAACATCCTTCATCATTACATAGTGATATTTGGGCACTGAAACAGAAATAGCTGAGAATCATTTGCATTCATTTAGACAAGACAGGAGTGTCCTGGTCTGTCTAGTTATAGGTGTGATGCATATGTTCAACAGTTACATGATTGCCATTTATATGATCAGCACTATATTATAGACAGGGTTGGATAGTCGACAATGATAATGATGACATTAACAGTAACCCCAACCTTAGCCCTATCCCTAACCCTAACTCTAACCATATTCCTCTCACTGGGCCTGATTCATTAAGGATCTTAACATAAGAAACATCTTATTTCAGTCTCCTGGACAAAACCATGCAAGGGGTGCAAATTAGTTTTCTGTTTTGCACATAAGTTAAATACTGACTGTTTTTTCATGTAGCACACAAATACTTGATAGCTTATTTGTACACTGAAATTTAAAGTTGATATGTGTGTGCTACATGAAAAAACGGGCAGTATTTAACTTATGTGTAAAACAGAACACTCATTTACACCCCTTGCATTGTAACATGGTTTTGTCCAGGAGACTGAAATAAGAATCCTCTTCATTTAAGATCCTTAATGAATCAGACCTCATATCCCTAACTCTAACCTTATTCCTACTTCTATCCCTAAACTTGACCCTATCTCTAACCCTATTCCTATTCCTAAAACTACCCATAACCCTAACCTATAATACTGTCGACATTTGAATTGTCTACCTAATGTTGTCTGAGTATAGATTAAATGAATGTCTGACCGTCGACCGCATTCCCTAGTTACAGAGAACCCTTAAACACATGTAGAATTGTAATTTTATACATTCCGTCATATTCTGTTTTTTTAGAATAGTAACATCTTTGTATACTGCAGACAAATTCTGGGAATCGCCTCCTTATAGAGGATTTGTTACTGTGTATGAGCGAAAAAGAAGAGAGTTCCCCCCATGATCCCTCCGCCTGGATTCTGCATGAAATACCGATGTCTGCTATATGCAAATACTGAAATGACCGGATTGGCTACATGTTGGCTTTGCCCCTCCCACTTCAGCTGGGCTGACAAGCTCTGTACTGCTGTAAACATTCTAATGCTCTGATTGGTTACAGTGTTTCCTTGCCCCGCCCTCCCCATTTGCTGTGCATCCAGACGTTTCATTTTTCAGAAATAATTGAATAATTTCCTCCGACCCTCATCAATACTCTTAATATACAGGACTTCTTGTGTTCTGTGATATCACAGCAGTTGAGCTCAGGTAATGCGATACCTGCAATCAGCAGCTTCATATCAAGCCACCAAGAACTCTAACGCAGGAGAATTAAAGATCACAGTTCAGTGGTTTAATAAGTCTCGGAGTTACACTGTTCTGTTCAAGGGGCTCGACTAGCAAGGTAACCTTGAAATCATGTCCTTTGACTCATTCTCTCCTCCATATTGACTCATAGTAATCCCGGGGGCAGATGTTATTTTCATAATAAAATAATGAGGAATGATTCAGTTAAGAAATCCGTCTTCTCCGTCTAATTGGTCATTCTGTGCGTAATGCTACTCGGTGACATCAATCCTTAAAGGGCAGGTGTCACCTTTTCCACAAACCAGTGACTCTGGTCTGTACTTATAATAAATATGAAAATGACTCAGGCGAAAGCCAAAGGGTTATTCTCTGTTACATCTAAGATCTGAGTTACAGTAGAGTCTTTTCTATAGAACTATTGTTACTTGTATGTCCTGGATGAAAGGAAAGGACCAAAGTATCCAATAAACACATTCATTTCCCTTCACCCCTAAGTGGCCAAAAGGCAGAATGATTTAGAATAGAGAATATTTATCATTTTAAGCAACAGTTTCAGGAATGTGCCAGGTGTGAAGACACGGACATACCTGTGATCACTGTAGGGAGAAACTACAAAGATCATATAAGACCTCTCTTATCCATAGGTGCAAGTTCACATTGTGGTTTCTCCTGCTACCTCCTGAGCACCTGTAAGCACAAAGCATTTGCGGGTCTGTGGATCATCCAGAAACTGCCCACGGCGTAAACAGTAAATATATCACATACTAGTTGCACTTTTGGACACCGTCTTCATTCATTTCATGTGTTCCTTCCTCTCCTAAAATATGCTTTGATTTTAGCCACATTTAGGTGTTGAGGGGAAATAGTGACTGTACCTATCTCGTCTTTATTACCGGTGTCTCTTTTGTGAGTTTTAAGGCTTTTATTTAATTGTTTAAAGTGCACCTAGATTAGAGTTTTTCGATCAACCCAAGTGGGACAAGATAAACCCTACCCTGGTTCTGCCCAAACTCCACCCACAAAGTGACAGATTTGCACAAAACTCCACCCACTTTCCTGTTAACCCCCGACCCTTTTGGTCCAAAAATCGGGATCGATTGGAGATATGATTACAGCTAGGAACACGCCCTAAAACACGCCTTCTCCACCAGCGCCAATAATCCTGCAAAGCCAAATCTCGTTGAACACTTGGGTGCAAAATCTAGGGCTTTTGTACCTAGCTACCAACAGACTCCCCCCCCCCCATCATCTCAACTCCCCTATTGGCAAATGCAGACTCCCCATGCCCTGCCCACCCCACAGGCATCGCCACGTTGGCCTGCGTACCCATGCAGATGCCCATAAAGTAATGGGGGAGCATCGGAGTGCGGAGGACGACTGATGGGCTTTATATCAAGGTGCCAGATACAGGAGGAAGCCGGAGAGGGGTAATTGAACAACCTGCGGCGGTGAAGGGGGGGGTAGGGAATAATATAGAAATATCACATCTGACAGCGCCAGGCGAGAGGTGACAGAGATAAGTGGGACCGGAATAAAATAGGATAAAAGCAGTCTTTTTCATTCTGTTTTGATTTAGAAATACACAGAGTAAATGTATTCATCTCCTGGCCGGGAGCATTAAATCAGCCGAGCAGGATGCGGGGAGGGGGAAATATATTCGTCTTGAGAATCACAGCGGCGAGAGCTGAATAGTTAGGAGCTGCGCTGACCAATTACATCAATAAGATCACAGATTGGTAACTTTATTCCCGGCTATATATCCACCTACACACTTCACGCTCAGTGGCAGGTGCAGGTCACAGTGCTCCTTGCACAGTGTGTACCTTGTATGTCTGCCGAGATAATGTCACAGTGCAGGTGTGTACACTGTTACAGGTGTAGCTATGATATCCGGGAACATGACAATATATATCTTGTATAGGTGTCACTGATAGAATATACATTGTATAATGCATTCTTGCTTACTCCCAAATTTTAAGTAGTGCTCCCTGTTCCCCAGGGAGAGCAGGCTTGTCTACCGGGTCCGGGACGGGGGCCTTAATGATGCAATCAGGGTTGGAACTACCATCCGAGTCGCAGGTACCCATGGAGATAATGGTTCCCAGTGCACGGGTCCCCTCCTCCCCGCTTCCCTGCCACAGGGACCACAAATCGCTAGTTCCGCCTCTGGACGCAATGTATTTTAGCTTCTCGCGGCTTGTCTGCAACATTGTACTGTGTACTGAATGAGGTTTCCCATACAGTTCAGTTGTTAGTAATCCATACTGTATTTTATCCATATTCTCTCGAAATGTCTGGGGGACGTTAAAAACACACGTGAATGCACCAGACGTGTCTTCAAAATAGTCACTAACTACTGGCAATAAATCCCAAATCGTTATCTTTATAATGGGTGCTCTGCTAGAACAGTAATAATATATGCAAATATCAGAGGCACTAAATATTTAAACATTACCAGTAATAAGACCAAATTCCAAATAAGACTGAATCGCGTTATTTTGGCCAGGGAATTGCGGGATGCAGGAGACTTGCCTGCTCTCTCGGGAGTCCGGAAGACCGACCCAGATTTCAGGAGTCTCCCGGACATTCCGGGAGAGTTGGCCAGTATGAGTATAAAGGAAAGTGCTGAAAATGACTAAGCACTAGAGAGATCTGTGAGTACACAACAGAGACTGAGCTATGTACTGAGGACAGTGTGAGAGGACAGAGACAAGTTGGAGTTGTACAATAACAGTTCAGCAGACACAGATCAGTATAACTTCACCATTACATCACTGACACTGAGAACATCAGTAGTTACTTAGACACATGTTACTGATCCCTATATACTATATACTGATCCCTATATACTATATACTGATCCCTATATACTATATACTGATCCCTATATACTATATACTGATCCCTATATACGGATCCCTATATACTATATACTGATCCCTATATACTATATACTGATCCCTATATACTATATACTGATCCCTATATACTATATACTGATCCCTATGTACTATATACTGATCCCTATATACTATATACTGATCCCTATATACTATATACTGATCCCTATATACTATATACTGATCCCTATATACTATATACGGATCCCTATATACTTCTACTGCTGACTATAAAAAGTCAGATTCTCAGGAAAACTACAGAAATAGTGTTTTACCAAAATCTTCTTGAGAAGGTCGACAACCACTTAATGAAGTGACTATTTATAAGGTCCAACCGGATAAAAAAAGAAATTTATGGCCCCAACCACGTGCACCACTTCTTCAAATAGTTATTGAAACATTTGATGTAGGTCTTAAAGTTGTATTAGTTTATTCTGTCAGAGACGTCCATAGCCATAGAATTCCAATAAGATATCAGTGTTATTATTATGGCGAATTTAAGGGTTTGTCAATTGTAAATAGTTTCAAAGTGATAAGATATTGTTTGAAAAATAATTGTGCGCTTCTAAAATAAATATCAGAATAATTCTTATTAATTAAAAGGAAATTTAGTTCAGAATACACTTGTGTCATTTTAAATCTCTGTGGATAAATCTCCTTTCCTCTCTAGTGCTTTTAAAATCAGAAGTGTTGAAACCAGAAAGAGAACTATCTAATACTGGTAAGGTGCAACTTCAACGTATTACTCTAAATAACACCACACGGGGTATTACACTTGTACAGTTATCCTGCCGACTGCGGCTCCTCTGTGTCTATGAATATAGAGACTGATATCCCACCCCGCTGACTGCAACACCCCCTCCCCTAACGCTTGTCCCATAAGAGGTAAGAATCGAGTAGGGCAGGGATTCCTAAACCCAGTCCTCAGGGCTCCCCAACAGTGCAGGTTTTCTGGATCACATGTGACATAATTAGGACCACCTGTAGATCTGTTACAATGTGTCAGTCAGTAATGAATACACCTGTGCTCCAGCAAGGAGATATGGAAAACCTGCACTGTTGGGGAGCCCTGAGGACTGGGTTTGGGAAACCCTGGAGTAGGGAATGCACGTGGTAGGGGGCGGGGGGGGGGGGGGACTGAAGAGGGGGGGCTGCTGGCGCGAACAACACCATTGCAATAATGTTACCAGCAGACTCCATCACCCTTGGTAAGTATGAACATTAATTTACTGTTATTATAAACAGCCTCTGAAGGGAAACTGCTAAAACGAAGATAATGGGCGCTGCTTCTACACTAACGGAGGAGAAATGATCTGCCCGCCATAGGAGTGAGAGGATATTTGTTCATGATTGAAAATAAAGTAACTGCCACATTGGGAGGTAATGACTAGTCCAATGTAGCGGCTGCTTAATAAGAAAACATCCTGTTCGTGCCGCATTCTATGACTTCTCAATGGCAGCCGCCCCTCTGTAAGCACATTAGCATATTGCTCTATAATAAGCTAAACGAGGTTCGTGGCACTGCCAGTAATTATTATGGAATGTGAACAGCATGATAAGGGCAGTTTCCCTTTATAAGGGCTGCACATTCTCTGTTAGCAGGACATGCCTATTAGGTTACATTAGTGTCCCTGGCTTGTTAATAGCCAACCCTCACACTAAGGAAAGTCATGAAACCCACACATTAACCTCCCCGTTGCTCTGTGATGCACATCTGACGGACGCAGCCGATTCCCGTCCTGCACAGTGTTACAGGATCTGTAATCATAGCTGGATTTATACTTCCAAGGATGCAATGGATTGAAGAGGACCTATAACCAGCTTACAGCAGAAGCAGAACCAATATTCATAGGAATGCAATTTATTAGGAGCCAGTGACATTTTGGAGCCACGAGGCACCGTCATAGGGTTATTATTATCACCATTTATTTATATAGCGCCACTAATTCCGCAGAGCTGTACAGAGAACTCACTCACATCAGTCCCTGCCCCATTGGGGCTTATAGTCTAAATTCCCGAACATACACACACACACACACACACAGACTAGGGTCAATTTTGTTAGCAGCCAAATAACCTACCAGTATGTTTTTGGAGCGTGGGAGGAAACCAGAGCACCCGAGGAAACCCACGCAAACACGGGGAGAACATACAAACTCCGAGTCCACACAGATAAGGCCATGGTCGGGAATTGAACTCATGACCCCAGTGCTGTGAGGCAGAAGTGCTAACCACTGAGCCACCATCTTTGCACTTAAGAGCAAAACTAGCAGCAGTCATTACGCCCAACCTCTCCCGTCGGAGGATACCAATGTTTGCGTCGCTGCAGACCAATGGTGCCTTTAAGCAGTGTGGGTGTGCATGTTTTTCTGCACACAGATTCGAAGGATCTGCGTACTGGTCACTTTGGGGAAATTAGAGGTGATGGCTGCCCCTCTGCAGCCAACTACCACGGAAACCCAAACACAGCATGTTTAGCAGGCGCTAAACCTGACCCCCATCATTGTGAACACAAGTGGTTGACAGTCATTAATCTAATGGCCAAAACCAGTGCAAACGGTGTGTAAGAGGAGTCCTCACGGGGACTGGAGACCAGGGGGTAAATGCATTCAGTAGCGGATTCTGCAAATCGTCGATATTCGGGGACTTTGCAGAGAAAATTAAAACGGCAATCGCTTTCAAAGCAAGTTTTGCCTTGAAAGCCATTGCCGCTTTAAATTTCCCCTGCAAAGTTGCCGATTTACGTCAACTTGCAGAAACCGCTACTTAATACATTCACACCCAGGACTGATTTATACTAGGCACCAGATATGGCACTGTTATTATTTGCACCAGGTATGACATTATAGTACTTCTAACCAATAGGATACTATTATACTTGGCACCAATATAGTTATCAGTGACCCTGTGGTTTTTCCTTTTTGTTCTTCTGTTATTTTTTTCTTGTTTTTACTTTGAATGTGTTACAGACAAGTCAGGATGATATTGTTATTTTCTGTACACAGAATACAGCAGAGTTCCTATCCCCCATTGGGGTCTCCTGCTGCCATCTACAAAGCACTCGAACTTACGTATCAGTATTCTAGAAAGTTATGGGCCCAGCTTACGACATTATTCTATAAATATTTCAAACGAGAGAAATAAGCTGACCACCTGGTAAAATAGTTTCCAGTTTGGAGTTTAAATAAGGCTTATCTAACCGGAATAACATTCATTACTAGCTATGGAAGAAGTTTAAAATGTAAATGCTCCCCAAGACGACCTTGTGAAGAACAATTCTGAAATTAACAGGTTAAAGAAGCTTATTAGTGGAGGATAACTACCTGTTCCACATCTGGAAATAAACTAAATCAGGAATGCGGACAACAGACATTGCAAACGTGTACATTTAAATAGTAAACAGTACCTATACAATTATACAGCCTGAGACTGCAAAAGCATCAGGAAACACAAAAGTACATAAATACAATAATAGAAATTGAAGAGCAGTTGAAAGAGATTAGAGAGGACATTAATGATCATCAGACATCCATGTTATTCCTGTGCAGCCTTCCTAAATGATGTAATTGAAGCTAGACCAGAATCATAACTCACGTTGAAGTCAAAAATAAATTAATTGATGAATACAACAACATGAAGGAGTTCTGAAGAAGAAAAAAAATCTGCAATTCTGTGGAGCAAACTGTGTTTCATGTCATCATATTTTTACTTTTGCTTAACGTGTCCATATAGAACTTATCTTCTTCCCTTCTCTCACCTCCCCTCAAATCTCTCTCACTGTCAATAACACCACAATTTCCTCGGTCTCCCAAGGCCGCTGCCTCGGTGTCACACTTGACTCCGCCCTCTGCTTTATTCCTCACATCCAGACTCTCTCCCAGCCCTGTCGACTCCACCTTAAAAATATACGCCCTTTTCTTACTCAGCATGCTACCAAATCTCTTATCCATTCTCTCATCATCTCCCATCTTGACTATTGCAACCTCCAGCTATCTGGTATTCCTGACACCCATATATCCAGACTTCACTCCATCCTAAATGCTGCTGCAAGACTGATCTTCCTCTCTCACCGCTCCACATCTGCTGCACCAACCTGCAAATCCCTACACTGGCTCCCTGTGTCCTCCAGAATCCAATTCAAATTACTCACCCTTACCTACAATGCCCTCAACAACACTAACCCTGAATACATCTCAAATCTCATATCAAAATACTCTCCCTCCCGCCCTCTTAGATCTACCTCTGACCTGCGCCTCGTCTCGTCTCTGATAACCACCTCTCACTCCGCCTACAAGACTTCTCCCGTGCTGCTCCCCACTTATGGAATTCTCTACCACTCCCAATCAGACTTTCCCACAGCCTTCAAATCTTTAGACATTCTCTAAAAAACCCATCTCATTGTTAGACCTTATCTTATCCCTGATAACACTACTCACACTAATGCACCCTCACAACTGTCCCAATCTTCACTCTGAGCCCCACTCGCTCTTCTTGTTTCAGCTGTGCCCTCTCCCACTTAGAATGTAAGCTCTCTAATGAGCAGGGTCCTCCATACCCTTTGTTTTCATGTCTGCATTTATTTTGTCTGCCTTGTATGTCCCTGGTTTATGTATGTACTGTTTTCCCTGCTATACGGTGCTGCGGAGCACTGTGGCGCCTTACAAATCTATGATGATAATAATAATAATAATAATAATTTTGCACAAATACACCAGTTTCGGGGGGATTAGAAGGGCCAAGATAACTGCATCCGCAGGGCTGTCAAGGCTTGTGACGAGGAGAGTTGGGTGGATTGAGGTGAATGTGAGCTTGTATTACCTGTAATCAATTCTCTCTGTTCCTTGTTGTTCCTGTGTTTGGGTGCACTATAGACCAGTCACACTGTTATTGTCTTCCTGTGTACACTGAATACAGTTTCGTTTTTGTTCCATTTACAAAGTGATCTTGTTCCTCCGCGTGACACAACAGAGAAGCATATTTCAGAGCACACTCTAAACAATGCAACAAAATGTGACACACACACAAAATTGCCACCTGTAATGAATAATATAAGCTATATGATAAATAATATAAGCCATAATTAATACTGTAATGATTAATATAAGCAGTAATTTAAGAGGCAAATGAAAACGTTTTTTTTTAAAAGGGAGCTACTAAAGAGGTAGGAGATTGACCATTAATGTGAGGTTTACATTCCTGCAACCGTGCACCCCTTCCAAATTTTCCAACTGTGCCCATCCCTAAGCACGTCTATGTTGCGATGGTGGCTCCTGAGATCTGAGAGTGTCCTGAAAATTGAAATGATTAAACTATCCAGGCAAAACTAAAGTGTTTTGTGGTGCCTATCGGGTGGTCTTCAGAAACAACCCCGTCCCCCCCATTGTGTGACCACAGAGAATAGATGGAATCACAAGTACCTTCTCCAGTTCCCTAAACTTTGCCTCAACTTAAAGAAAAAAACTTGCTGCTGCCAGACAGCAACAGACACTTCTTTGCAGTCAATTTCTTTTACTGTAAATAATGGTTGAGTCACAAAGTGTTGCTTATTCTGGAGCGCAGTCTTTCATTTATTCAGTTGAATAGTAGATATCTGGGATGATGCATGAAAACATGAATACACAATAAAGAAAACAGAATTCATACTGAATAAATACAAGTAGAAAATAGGAACAAACACTGATGTTTAGTTTCGCCACAGAGAACAGTAGTCGTGCAGTTGTTCATACATACAGAATTAGAACAAATACTGCACCATGTATAGCAGCTCTCTCCGCAGTGCAGTTTAGCGCTGCAGAATATTGCAGGGTTACAAAAAACTTAGAGTTCTGTTTGTGAAAAGCTCTGAGCTCTTGGGGGCAACGCTGGGTCCTGCTGCTTGAAATGGGGGGCAATGCTTAATTTATGCCCTGGGGGCTCCCTACTTTCTTACTGGATCTGGGGACACAGAAGGGAGGTGAATACATGTTACCTATCCAAACTCATGAAGCTGGGTACACACCTACGCAATTATCGTGCAGATCACACGATTCACGTCCGTTTGGTCAGATATTGCATTAGTGTGTACACTGCCACCATCATGTTTTTTCGTAACAAAACACATGGAATCTGTTGATGTGGTTTTATAAACTTCCTAAAAATCCAGATCAACGATGGAACGATGTCGGGTAAATATGGCAGTGTGTACACACTCACCACCAGCACTGTAGGCAGATATCTGTACAGTGTACAGAGTCACGATCGTTTCAGCAGATGGTGATGAGAGATGAAGATCACAGATCTGAAGGTAATTTGTGTAGGTGTGTACACAGGAATCTGCATTATCATCGGGACTTTCAGTCGTTGGTGAAATTGTTACACAAGTTGCAAGTAAAATCAGGGCTGCCAAGAAGAATTCAGGGCCCGGGTACAACAAATTCATGGGGCCCCCCTCATATTCAAGTAAGCCCCAAAATTTTTTTGCGCCGCCTTACGGCGGCGCAAAACAATTTAGGTGTATGATCATACATTCAGGGGCGTGGCTAGCCAAACGGCGGTGCAAAAATTTTGGGAGGTGTGGTCATGCATTTGGGGGCGTGGCAAACGTGCCATTGGGGCGTGGCTAACATAAAAACCACTAGGCTCTCAATTCGCCGGAGCGTCACATATGTTCAAGCACTCCTGACTTTCAGGACATCTACCACCACAGTGTAGTATACAAACAATGCAGTGTGTACACAAACAGTTCAGTCTTGGCCTACACCTTACATTGGGCACAACATTCACCAAAAATTGGTATTGTCCCTACTAGAATCACAACATTTCACACACTGTGCTGCTCTCTCCTACCTGTTCTTCTCACTTTCTCCACCTGTGGCTGCTGGTTTCTTTAGTTGTGGCTTGTCCGGATCCAGGAATGTTGAAGGACCTATTTTGAAAAAAAAATGGCTACATTTAGAAAATTACAGCCAGCCCCGGCGTTAAATCAATAGCACCCACAATTAATAATTAGGCCTTCCTCCAGCCCCAACATTAAAATAATACTATTCACATTTAATAAATAAACTTCCTGCAAACAGCCCCAGCAGTACCTATTTCTTGCAACCATCACTGCCATTAAATAATTCAGTCACATTTAATAAATAGACCTCATTCTCCCTAAACTCACCCCAACATTCAATAGCCCCCAAAACTTTTTTTCTCCTCTGTTCCTCTCTCCTTTTTTTCCTCCACTGTTCCTCTTTCCCACTTTTTTTCCTCCTCTGTTCCTCTTTCCCACTATTTTTTCCTCCACTCTTCCTCTTTCCTACTTTTTTTTCTCATCTGTTCCTCTCTCCTTTTTTTCCTCCACTGTTCCTCTTTCCCACATTTTTTTCTCCTCTGTTCCTCTCTCCTTTTTTTTCTCCTCTGTTCCTCTTTCCCACTTTTTTTCCTCATCTGTTCCTCTTTCCCACTTTTTTTTCTCCTCTGTTCCTCTTTCCCACTATTTTTTCCTCCACTCTTCCTCTTTCCTACTTTTTTTTCTCATCTGTTCCTCTCTCCTTTTTTTCCTCCACTGTTCCTCTTTCCCACATTTTTTTCTCCTCTGTTCCTCTCTCCTTTTTTTTCTCCTCTGTTCCTCTTTCCCACTTTTTTTCCTCATCTGTTCCTCTTTCCCACTTTTTTTCTCCTCTGTTCCTCTTTCCCACTATTTTTTCCTCCACTCTTCCTCTTTCCTACTTTTTTTCTCATCTGTTCCTCTCTCCCACTTTTTTTCCCTCCTCTGTTCCTCTTTCCCACTTTTTTTCCTCCTTTGTTCCTCTCTCCCACTTTTTTTTCCTCCTCTGTTCCTCTTTCCCACTTTTTTTTCTCCTCTGTTCCTCTCTCCTTTTTTTTCTCCTCTGTTCCTCTTTCCCACTTTTTTTTTAATTCCTCTGTGGCTCTCTGCTTTTTTTCCCTCCTCTGTTTTTCTCTCCCCTTTCTTTATAGTACTGTCCATCTCTGTTTTCCTCCCCTTGCCTCTCCGTTTCTTTACTTACCTTTTGTCAACTTCTTTCCTTTCTTTTCTTCTCTTCTGTCAACTTCTTTCCTTTCTTTTCTTCTATCTCCTCTTCTGTCTTCTTTCTTCATGCTGGCTGCAGCGTTCCTCACTGACTGACGGGCGTGACTTGATGACGTCACGCCCGGCAGTCAGTGTGAATGGAGAAGAGGAGAGGAGGGACACGGCGCCGCGCGATCACGTGAGTATCGTTTTTTTTCTTTTTCTTTTTTTCTTCCAGCTCCCCCCACCAACGAATAACCCCCCCCCCCCCCCCCCCGCGGGAAAAAAAATAAAAATAAATAAAAATCGCAAAAAAGAAAATTATAAAAAAAAAAAAAAATTTAATTAGCGGAGAGGGCCCGGCCCAGGCCCCCTGGCATGGCCGGGCCCGGGTAAAATGTACCCGCTCCCCCCCCCTCTCGGCGGCCCTGAGTAAAATTACATAGGTGTGGAACAGGAGTACATATACCCAGTTTTAGATACAGGTAGCTCAGCATAACCATGGCACATACACAATTGCTAATTTATGATAACTTTATTGTGCAACTCTAATGTATGAAATGAATTATAATGTATCCATGGAAAATGGCAAATCAACCATCAACTTTACATGCGGGAAATGGGCACATTGTAATCTATGGCAATGCATTAAATAGCGTACAGCACTGAGCATACAATAAGCCACAGGTTGTAGTCGCTACCTAGTGATGATTGAAGTTGCGGAACAATTTCGCACTATTTGTCTTTAATGGCGGAACGGGGTGTTTTGCAGAGTTGCGAAGTTCGAGACATTCAGTCTTCACGTTCCTCTGTCGCTTCACCATTCCGGCTGTGTTTGTACATTTGCATTTGGCCGAATTTTTATTCTACGTATAGAGTTGGGACACTGATGGTCAGTTCATTCAGTGTGATAGAGGTAAGATTGGGCCAATTAAGGTCATACTAAATTTCATTGGGCGAACATGGAATTATGGCAAATTTCCGTAGAGCAGTTTTCAATATCCTGGTTTTCTCTAGTTCTGATCATTGAAGTTTGCAGGGTATCCGACAACTAGCTTTATGGCTGAATGGGTTCGTTGTCATCATCATCACCATTTACTTATATAGCGCCACTGATTCCGCAGCGCTGTACAGAGAACTCACTCACATCAGTCCCTGCCCCAATGGGGCTTACAGTCTAAATTCCCTAACACACACACACACACTAGAGTCAATTTGTTAGCAGCCAATTAACCTACCAGTATGTTTTTGGAGTGTGGGAGGAAACCGGAGCACCCGGAGGAAACCCACGCAAACACGGGGAGAACATACAAACTCCTCACAGATAAGGTCAAGGTCGGGAATTGAACTCATGACCCCAGTGCTGTAAGGCAGAAGTGCTAACCACTGAGCCACCGTGCTTAATATAAGTAATTTGGTGGATACATATTTTTTTTTTGTAGCTAAAAGCCTCCAAACTATCCCAAAGAAATCCATATATTGTGTACTATTGTGTACTTGGAAAAAATATGTGTGTGCAATGTACTGAATTAACACTCTGTACAGTATTAATCACTCTGTAGTGATGTCCTGTGACTAGATGTAGAAGTGGGTCATTAGTCTTACAGATATAGCAACTTTAAGAACCAAAGTCATTGAGGTCACAAGAGACGAGCTCCCTAGGAGTGACCTCTGTTCCTTCAGGAAGCAAAAACAAAAAAGAGAAGGAAAAAACTGCTTTGGGGAATGTTAAGTGGGAAACGGTTTCACGCATTATATTCCCTCTTCACACAAGCTGGAGAGCGCTGAGACACCCGATTCGTGTCTGAGAAATCCCCGCGTCTTGTGAGTAATACCACAGAAGTAGGATGGGAGATGAGTCAGAATTTGTGAGTGATATTTGAATCCATTGTAAAATAAATCCACGATAGATTAAACCAACAAGCCATCTATATCTTTCAACCCGTTCCGCTGCTCTCTACAGCTCACCGTAATCCTTTCCGCCCCCAGTTCATTATTTATTATCCCACTCATATTACTTACAACGAATGCTGATACTTTTGCACATTATTACTTTTATCACCGCTAAAGAAGATATTACAGAACTCCGGCAATGACGGCAACAATATATCAATTTTGGAATTGCACTCATATGATTCGATGACCCGTACACCCTGTTGCCCATTACTGCTGCCCCAGTCGTCCTTATTATTGGGGATATCGTGGAACGCTGCGCACAGATGGAGTGGCAAATGTAATATGTGGTTCTCAAATCTCAATACATATATATATGTATATACTGTTCGCTATAATACTGAAATGTATTATTAAGTGCTTTTATAATATAATATTACTTTTTTGTTTTAAAAAAAAATAAATGTACAGCTAATCTTGCTGAATTAAACAAGGTTAATCCACAGAGTTAAGCTAGTCTTGACGCGATCACTGCATCGCGTCGTGGGAGGGGGATCCCAAAATGACGCGATTTGCGGGACTGCGACCCTAACACAGCTGCACCTCAGAGGAAGAAGACAAAAAGGTGCAAATATGGTACAGGGGTGTTACTCAGTGGCCAGATAGAGAGGAAGGGACATTTCCGCTCGCTAGAGATGAGCGAAGTCACTGCAAAATTTCATATCTATCAAATATCGCAGCAGAACTTGTGCAAATAGTCGCAGATACAATCTTACACTTACATTATTGCTTCACACATCCCGGTGAATCGCAGAGTTTGGCTCCGCCCCCGCTGTCAAATGACGCATTTGCGTCATTACGTCACGGGGGCGGGTCCAAAATTACGCGCATTTTGGAGCCCCGCCCCCCCATCACGCCCACCTCCCCCGGCAGGCTCCCGGAAACCAACTTTCTAACGTTGGTAAGTATGGTCTATGAATAGAGTGAAAAAGACAACGGTCAGCTCATTCTGCTGTGAGTGGTGTTGGGGCAGAAATGGGAACGCTTGAGGCCAACCTCAGTTCCCACTCCCCCCCCCCTCTCCCACAGTGAAACATGCAAAATTTTGAGGCCAAATACAGACTGAGGTGATATACTGTTGATCTGGAAAAACTACTATTAATATTTTGCTGCCTAATGTTAGAGAAAATACATTTAAAAGTAACAGCGTCTTTGCAGGGCTAAGGGTTACGCGTTTTACACAGTGTAGACTGTTTCAATAATGTAAAATACTAACAGAAGTCTGGGCTGCCTGCTATCTCCTGTTATATCGGGAAGAGAGAGGAGCCTAGACAAGACTTTAATGTACACTTATTTTTTTGCTAGAAGGCATAACAGTGTATAGCAACAATTTTGCAAATCATCTTATTGTCAGCTGGTAAAATTATATATTTTATTTTGTGTGGACCATTTAAAATACCAAGTCCGATTTTTTTTTTCCCCTTGGTTATTTTAGGTGCATTTGACTAGGGTCTGAGTGTCTTATTTCACTCTTCATCATCTTCTCATCTCTTAGCCAATCCGGTGATCAGAATGCTAACAGCAGCACAGAGTATTGTTGGAGGCGGTGACCAGATTTTGACATGCGGTGGGAGACCAGAGCTTGCACCTGTAGTCGGGGGCTTACACCTGCAGCGACCAAACGACTGTACTGGGACACCTCTCCCGACTGCGGGTCCAGGGCAAGTGGGTTTGCGGTCATCGGAGTACCCGTTCCAATACCCATTTGCATGCATATTAACGCCAGTGGGTAGCTGGTATCAAACTGACAAGTTTTAAGAGGACCTGTTGCAGCTTTCAAAAAACTCAACTTTCCCCTCTCTCTGTGCTCCCAGGAGTGGATCCAGATAGAAGGCACCCACTGTATCAGAGCATCACTGAGCCCATGTTTGTACTCCGTATACCGGATGCTTAATGCTGATAGAGGGGAAATAACTTCATTATTTCCAAGAATAAAAACTAGATGTAATTCTTGATTTACCATTTTCTTGCTGAAGGTATACACTAATGTATGCTGGTCAGCTGGGGGGGTTGTACTAATTACATCGATGATAGTGACGCAGGACGTGGGGGGGCATCCGGCTGCCGGTCAGGGGTCCAGTTGTGCTGCAGTCACCAGGCAGACGGTGGGCAGGGGGGAACGTTTCAATCAGGAACGGGGTCAGAGGAGGACAGGTGCTGCGTATGTTTAATTATTTAAGTCAATTGTCAGCAAGAAAATAAAACATGCAGATGTTATTCAGAAACTAGAAGTGGGTTATACAGAGCTGCCAGGATCTTAGAGAAATCACGCAATGTTGTCCATCTCTTGTTACTTGCAGCTCGAGGGCCTGATTCATTAAGGAGCATAGTGGGCGATTAGTTGCGCAGAATGCGTGCAGTTACTCTGCGCACGCCCAGAACTGGACCATACACCAGAGAGCAGCAGCTTTCAATTATTCTTCGAGCGCAAAGGACCCTTAATATAGGCTACATTCTCAGTGGTGGGGAGGGGAAGGGACGTATGCACGTAGTCAATGTACAGTAAGGGTGTGCTATGGACGAGTGCACCCAGCAGTGCCAGATTCAAGTTTTGGGCATCTCAAAGATACGTGATATCACTTGCACCAGCTACAGGTCGGGTGTAAGTGCTGATTACTAGTGATGACGGCTGTGTATACAGCTAGAACATGTGTTTGTCATCAGGAGCAACTGTAACAATGTATTTTATATACAGTAGACATTAATAATATCCTACTTGTTTTCAATATTTTGTCATTAATGACTATATTATTAACAGGTGACATTGTTTTCTTTCTGTGCATTCTTTTGTGACTTTATATTACACATATGTATTGGACGTATCCTGTAGTGCTTTGTCTGTTAGAGCAGAGCGCACCTAGACCCGTATTCATCACCAGATCTATCATCACATCCGCTCCTTGTAGAACTCTGGGGGCTGTATGCACGATACATGTGTGTGTTTTAAAAGAGAATAAACATTATGTTTGCTTTGCGTTCCTGAATGTTCCAGGCCCCCTGTGTTCACCCCCATGGGCTTTAGCCCTCATTATAGCTACTCTATTCCATCACTAGAGTACACCACCCACCTACGTCACCTCCTCTCCTTTCTCTCTAGTTTGGGTGTTTCATCCATATTTTATAAACTTCGCTGACTGTTCCAGCAGAATCCCCCCCCCCCTCTTTTCCTTGGGGATCTAGGAGATGTGCACACAGCAGTTTCTATCTGCCTGTTCCACATACATTCAAGATGCAAATGGAAACCATTGTTAGATAGTACATTGCAAATAATAAGCTAAAGTGTAAAAAATAGAAGAATGAAATGCAGATGACAATAGGCAGAGCGGTGCCTGTCATTCAAGGGGTTAGTATTGGCATATACAGTATGTCATGTTTTCTGCAGATCCAGATTTATGTGTCTGGAAATTGTAGCCACAGATCATTAGACAATCTGTGCTCTGCATTTATTTAACCAAATCCCAATCCAGGTAAAGCCCCATTTACTATGTACACATGATATAGATTACACTTAATACATAGCAATGATAATTCCACAACGTTTCTCTCCTTTCTCCTTTACTTGAATAACTGTGTGTGTATGTGAGAGTGTGACTGACCGTCTCCTGTACAACTGGTGTGACCGTCTGCATGAAGGTGAGTGAGATCTTACCCTCTGAAAATCTCAACTGAGTGTAACTAGTTAGTGTTTGTAGCTGGAGTACATGCTGTGATTGGATGTAGGTTGTCTATGTCCGTCCTATGTGTCTGTCATTTTAAATTAAATACATTCTAAATCATTGATGGGCAACAGTCAATCCTAGGGTGGCCTCGGGGCCCCCAATCCCTCATCTGTGGCCCCCATCTCATTCCTACTTTATTCTCAGATGTGTTTGTTATATCGTGTAACACTTGTGTAAAATGCTGATATGTTAATAAAGATAGGAGTCTCTGTCTTTAATTAAATGTATTTTTTAATTTATTATGGAGATTAAGGGTAGCGTGCAGCGTTTTTGAAGGTCAGAAGGCTCCCAATGCAGCCCTTGAAGTGTACCAGGTTACCTATACAGGGGCAAACGCAGGATTTGCAGAGGGGGGTTTCCACGCCACGCCGCCAGTGGGCGTGACCAGCATGCATGGGGGCGTGGCTATAATTTTAGACAGTGCTTGGCTGCTCTCTAACTCTTCCTATCCCCATAATATACATGCTGCGTGTACTACTGTTAGATGCACGCAGCTCTCCCTTTTCAAGCAGAGCTGTGTAAAGTGGGAGCAGGGTCCAGTTACCTCAATTATACAGTGACCCAGGCTTGAAGGGGGGTTTCCAGGTACTAGGAACCCCCTCTGTTTTCCTATGCTATCACTATCACTGAGCGAAATGATCTGCAATGTATATAAAGTATGTGTCCAAAATCAGTGTACGTGTGTTCTGTCTCTATGTCTGCACTCTCAGATTTCACTGTTTTTCAGCGTTTTCTCTTCACCCTGCATCCACGTGGAATGCTTATGTATAATATATATATATATATATATATATATATATATATATATAATATATATATATATATATATATATATATATATATATAGATATAGATATGTTAAGTATATATATATTATACGTATAACTAGTGGTTCTTTATAAGGAACAATGAGAAGCAGCTGTATGTATGTACCCTACGGGGAAGATTCAATTTGGCGCGAGGTGACGCGATGTGTGTCTCCAGAACCGTATACAATGACACATTGCGTCAGATTTTCTACAGAAATTTTTGCTCATCTTTCCTCAGGTCCCAAAGAAGTGCGTAGAAAACTGAGCGGAGATTTGTTACCGCCATAGCTGGCAATATGCGCTTCAGAACACCGAGGCAATGTTCAGCGGCACCTCGCGCCGAATTGATTCTGCTTCTAAGTGTTCCCCTTTGACCGTTCACAGGTTGGATCCTTATTGTAATCTTTGAGTCTCCTATCGTTATTCCCCATGGTTTCCCAATGACCATACTAACAGTCTTAGGGGCACATTTATCAATATTCACATAAAGTGAAAAGTAGTTTTCAATCCTTATCGCAATGATAAGGATTGAACTATTTCTCACATTTATGTACAGCCTTGCACAGAAACAGCAGTTCCGAAAAACTGCTGGTTCAGTGATAAAAAAAATCATACTTACCCCCCTCTTCGGAAGCGCTGTCTCCGGGTCTTCTCTTCACTCTTCAATTGCGCATGTTCAGTTCCAAGAACTGGACATGCGCACACAGATCCCCTCTCTGTCTCTGCAGAGAGAGCGCGCTGAGTGACAGGGAGGGATCATGTGATCCCTCCACACGTGCGCTGTACAGCTCTGCTCATCGGAGCAGAGCTGACAGCATTAGATTTCTTCAATTCCGATGATGTACGCCAGCTTCAGCTGGTACATTAACATGACAAGTTCCCGAAAAAAATGTTTTTTCGGGACTTGTTAGATTGCGGCCAGGAGCAGTCACCATTCTGTTGAATGGTGACTGCTCCCAAAAACGAAGAGGAATGCAAAGCAGCAGATATCCATGACACCTTAATGACCCGTTAAAAGCACTATCGTGCTTTATTAAATATGCCCCTTAGCACCTAAACGACTCTCTCTAGTTAGGGCCAAGAAATCATTGGTAGAGAGGTGTCAGATTTGACTTCAAGACAATTAACGTATTTAAATGAGAGAGGCCGTTTTGTTCATATTAAAGGAATGTCTGCAGGATCCGCGCCAAGCTCTGCAGTTTTGCTAATTAGAGACAGATGAATCACAAGGTCCTGTCTGCACTTTGCAAGCGGCAGGAGAGATTGTGGGGGTTTTACAGACGCTCCCGGGTCCTCGGATTGGGGAATTGGCTGGATGGTGACCGAGCTTCGCATTCTACAAGTCGTGGAAAGTGGACAGAAAGTGAACAGATGGGAGAAAAACTCCGGCACGTTGAGAGCTGGCTCCCATCGTATGGGAGGCAAAGAGCCGTGAGGCACTTTGCAACCATCTGTTGCTAATAATAAATAAAAGATAAGATGCCAAGTCTGGCTGATCTGATCGTTAGCTGGAACCCTGCACAACAGCGGCTTCATCCATGAACCATAAAAAAATTGGGAGCTTGCAGTTGGTGGCATGATGCAAGGACAATAAATGTTGAGGCCAGCTGCAGTGGCAAGCTCCCCTGCGTACATACAGTTCTACAGCGTTACTGGAATGACAAGCCTCAGCCACTTTCACTTGTCATTTAGCTTGTCCGAGACATCACTCAGACAATACGAGGGGATAATGAGCTGCTTTACACTGCACAGAATGAATCATTCATGGTTCCAAGATGGAGAGAGGCCTGTACGAGAAGAATGGGATAAGTTACGCTAGTGGGTACTCTGGCAGCTTTGCTTGTACTGAATCCTGACAAATCTCACCATGACAGAGGCCTTTTCTGTTCCAAAATGCTTGAAAATGTTTTAAAGTGGTTTGTGAAACAGTTAAGAAGTTCGAAAAATCATGACGGAGCTTGAATGAGCTCAAACGGCTGCATTGTACAGTATTTTTTTTTTAAAAAAAATCATGTAAATGGTGAATATGAACAAGGTAATGTTCGCTGTTAAAAATAAGAAAAGGCAAGAAGAATACTGAGTCTTGAATAAGTTTAAAAAAGCCTCAAACTTGTTTGAACCTATGCGCTTAAAATTTTAACTGCGGACTTGTGTATTTCTAAAACACAAACCATAGTGGTCGAGCAAAAAATACATTTTGCTGTTTTGTAAATGGGGTCATTTCGAGAGCTCGCGCAACTGGGCTGATTTGATAGAATTTTGAACTGGTTTGAATAGTTTGAGGATCTCTAGCGGGTACCAAATTCTCCACGAGATGTGTTTGCCCTGGTTGCCAACAGTGCCGCAACTTGTGCCCGATCACGGAGGGCAGAGTCGCCCTTCCGATCCTCTATCTCTGCTGTTACAAGAGCAGGACTGGGGTTTCTCCTAAACCCCCCCCCCCACCCCTTTTTCTTAACATCTTTTAGACAATATTTTTTGCTGCCTTAGATACTTTGGGGTACAGTTCTTAATCAGCAAATATACAGCTGAAATTTTATTTTTCTAATTACCTGTAAAAGGCTCTCTGAACAGAACTAATTGTTCATCTCTAGATGAGCAGAAAAAAACCCCTTCATTAGTTCTTCCCAGCAAGACAGATACAATACAATGTATATGCAAAGGACATGCATCTGAGAAATGTTTGAACTAAACTAGAAAGGAAAAACTTCCAGGTCTCATTGTGAACTTGGACCATAAAATGCCTTTTATAGTGTGAAGCACCAGTCTGTGTCTCGGTTCCTGTCCGCCCCGTCTTCTTCTTCTATTCGTCTTTGATGCCTTTCTTTGTCTTGATATCTGAGACGCAGTGAATGAGATGAAACGTCTTGTTGACGGTGGGGGCTGGTTTTGTACTTTTCCCGGAGCCCTGTGATGAATTCGGAAAAAAGAAAAACACTTTTTTTTCAGCCTCCGAGATCTGCAGACTTACGATGATGAATGTGGAATATCTTGGACGGGACAGTAACGTTCCTGGCTTCGATAAACATCTCTGAGCCAGAGGAGCACAAAATAAACATATTTAAAATAAAGCTAATGAGGCGGAAAAGGGAAGCAGAAATATTCCGGCCACAAGCAGATTCCCACCCCCCCCCCCCCTACAAATCGTCGTATTTTTCATTTGATTTGTTTTTCAATGAGGGCAGGAAATAATTTATGCCTACAGTCATGTGAAAAATCAAGTGCACTCTCTTTCAATTCTGTGTTTGTAACTATCAAGCTCCAACTAACAATCATCTTGTCCTAACCAAGTCCTAAAATGTGGTCAATAGTATCTCATGTGACAAATAACACATAGCAGAATTTACTTTGTCATTATTTACTCAACAAAAAATAAGCCAAAACATGAGCAAGTCTTGCGGGCAAAAGTAAGTACCCCCCATGATTTAGTAGTTTGAACCACATATGGCAACAACAGCTCAAAGTAATTGTTTCCTGCCTGAGTTTATCAGTCTCTTACGTCATGTTTGATGGATTTTGACCCACTCCTCCTTCCAACACTGCTTCAGTTAATTGACGTTCGAGGGCATTAGTTTATGTACACCTCTCCCTAGGTTAAACCACAGTATCTCAATTAGGATGTGGTCTGGATTTTGACTTTACAGTTCCAAAACCTTCATTCTTCTCTTTTACAGTCATTTAGTTGTAGATTTGTTTGCGATCATTGTCCTGTTACATGATCTAGCTCTGGCCAAGCGTCGGCTGTCGCACGGGTGATGTTGTGTTTTCCCCTGGTATATTCTGGTATAAAGAAGAGTTCATGGTGAACTCAATGATTGTAAGTTGTCCAGGTTCTATGGCTGCAAAACATCCCCAAACCTTCATCTCTCCACGACGTGCTTGATGGTTGTTCTGAAGTTCATATGATGGAATCTTGTTTTTGGTTTTGAAAAACATTGTGTCAAAGTCAAATAATTGGATGTAGTCGTTTCAAATTAATATCCATCAATCTGGTTGTCTTTGTCTGAAAATATGCGAATAGCACGTTACGGCGTGGAAGGGCGTATTTAACCACAACACTTGCGAACACTTCTACACACATTTACACTCACACATTCACTTGTAAATAGTTCACCCTAAAATTGTTCCAACTCACAGTCGTTTATAATCAAAGTTAACAGAATTAGTAGTTAAATATAATAATGTTAAAAGCACTTTATTGAGATCTAAAGTTCAAGATACAGGAAACAACATATCATGTTTAGTATCATTTTAATCCCCTATTTATCCTCAGAGATCTGTTCCTATCGGCTAAGAGATCGCACCTTGCGTGTGCGAGTTAGGGATGATAGGGAATTAATGACCAGAATGGTATTGTGTGTGTAATGTAAATAGACCAGTTTGAACCAGCTCTTTGGCGGGAAAATTAGTATCTATTTGAGAGCTGACCCCCACCCTTGGAGGGCATCGTTTGAACTAACCAATGACCTGCAGTATACTGGAATGTCCTGAAGCATGGACCAATGGAAACATGCCAAATCATCTCTATTGTTTTCAATGTAACACCAACTGTATATAAACTGAGCCTTGTGATCATCATACAGTCTTCTTGACCACAGACCTCAGGATTGAATGACTGTATGCTGGATCCAGAGCGCCTGCATGTGTAATCGGCTGTACTTATTTTATTGAATTGTTATTTGTTCCATCTGCTATATTGTGCTATTAAATATAATTGTGCATTGGAACCACATAAATTGCAGCGGACAATGATTATTGGTAAGCGATAAAATCACTTTTTATAATGGTGTTGTGCTTTAAAACCAAAAAACTCCACTTTGGATTTGTCTGTCCAGAGAACACCGCTTCGGGAGTCTTGTGTTTCTTTCAGAATTAATCGTTGAAACCTAAACCGTACAGTAATGCTTTGAGAGTGGACTTTCTTCTGGCCACCATTCCACAAATTCCGGACTTGTTTAGTCTTTTTCTGATGAAAAAGAACTTTAACATTTTCCTCGTTAACAAAGCACTATAGATCCCTGGATGTCGCTTTTGGGTACTTTGTAATTTCTTGGAGCATCGTATGGTCTTTGGCTGAATTAACTGGGACTCCTGGGAAGATGGATTTCACATTGTTTGGAAATGGTCTCATAGCAGCCACGATTTTTTTTCTCTGAGGTGATTATAGATGTCTCATCTCTTGGTACGATGTTACCACAAACCTGCAGACCAAACTGTCAAAGGTTCTGTTTTTATATGGAGGTGGGGGCACTTCCTGATGATCCAATAAAGAGGTGCACTTGATTTGCAGCATCTGGTTCAAATTACTCTCTTTATTGATACAGAAGGGTGTACTAACTTTTTAGCACACAGCTTCTTCATGGTGCCTTATTTTTCTATTTTTTCCTCTCACGTTTTAGGACTTGGTGATGATGAGATGATTGTAAAGTATGTCCTGTTATGTGTCAGCAGGTAAGATGAGCCTCCGTCTGTTCTACAGAATGAATTATGTCATTAGGAGTCATTTATTTCAAATTGGAGCTCTCTCCAATATGAAATAAGTACAGAGGAAGGCTGGACTGCGACATTAAAGAGTAAGGCTGGATATATTATATGTTATCCTTGATATTATGGGGCATATTTATTAAAGAGGACATTTTTAACAATGGATTGAAAGATTGTGTATATTTATTACAAAACTTCAACAGGAACAGCAGTCAGGAAAGACTTCTGTTAGAGGATCTGCCCGTAGAATCAGACCTGAAAAATTACACATACGGTAATGTACGCCATCCTGAGATGTCCGTGCCTGTAGGTGCCTGAGCTGGTGTACATTACCGTATGTGTAAATGCCTATTCATCACTTGTTAAATTACTGAATAGAGCAGTCCCCATAGACATCAATGGGAACTACTATGTATTTCGAAAAAAAAATGCAAAGCAGCAGAAATCTATGATATCTGCTCTGTGATATCTGCTGCAACGCACTGTAGATAGACTAGTAACACACTCCAATTTGCGTTTGTATGGTGGTGGCATATTGCGATAGGGCCGGTAATATCACCGTGATCCAATGGGAATCTATCGCATCAAATTTGGATATGCAGAAAAATCCAGTATTGATGTCATGAGATCTGAATGCTGGGCCAAAGGGCCAAACCGCTGGATTTGACTAATTAGGTGACTGTATCGAGTAGGGGCAAGAAGGAGGAGAAAGTTTGGAAAAGAGGGTGGGTGGGGAAGAGTAGAAAAATGAAATGGCAGCGAGGGGGACAATACATATGTAATCAGCTAATTAAAGTATACATCTGCAGCACAGATAACGGGGGTATGAGCAGGAGAGGGAGAAGCTGGGGGAATAAAGAGAAGAGAGACATAAACGGCTGGACAGTGAAGGGAGAGAGAGGAGAGATAAAGATAAGACATAAGTGGAGACAGATTGGTGTTAAGAAAGAATGGAAAAGTAACGCCACGCCAAGGCTTCAACCATTGTTACTGACCATTCACACACCTTTCATGTCTCCTTCCACTGACAGAGTCACACACGGCTCTCACTGTACTCTCCCACTACGCCCCTGTCTCTCCGCAAGGACATATATATAAACAATTTGGGGCCAAAACCTAAGACACTACAAGTGCTCTAAGCCGCTGTGTTTGTGCTTTATTTTCTCGGTTTCTGATGTGCTCTATAGTTCTCGTCTACAGATTATTCTTTGTCCCATGTACGGAAGGCCACATGGCCATTGTTGGAGGCATACAGCTATAGTTCTACATGTTATTTTTTCCTTAATGTTGTGTTTTTAGTGGTAGCAGTGAATTCTGTTATATATTGAGTAGTTTTGTTGTTTTTCAGAGAATACATAGTTACCTACATCTGAGTCTGCCCTGAATCTAGTAACTATTTGCTGCTGCGTGAGCCGGCTCCGGGTACCTGTGAACCAAACCGATGTTCCAGACACACATACAGGTTGTACAGAATATTATGAAATCCTACAGGCGCTATTAAATATTCTCTATAAGATCAGATTGTGTAAAATAGGGAAATACTTATATTTTATGATGACAATCCTCCAATTCTTATTTATCACCGAATGTTCATGCGACCATAAAACAGAGGAGAAAGAAAACAAAATAGTGCAATACAGTAGATATAAATGTACATAAACAACTCCACTGTATTCTTAATTGTTGGAAGAAAATATCTTCTTGTAAATGCAGACGCATCCTTTGGTGCGGTACTCACAAGAAGTAGAAGACATAGAGGCAAATCAGATCCTTGCTTTTTCCCTTCTTTTCATAGGGTCTTCATCCATGTGTCAAATATATTTTCTCCTTATACCGTGTATATGTCACAAACAAATAGAACATGAAATATATCTAGTGTGATATTGCTTTGATAAAATGTATTCATGCAATCACAATGATATAAAATATACAATCAAGCAAGGAGTAAAACAGAGTTCCTATGCTCCTACCAGATGAATAGAGTGTTCAGGCAGTTGGTATTTTTCCACATAACTCCAGAATGATCACAATGTAGAAAGGCCAGAAAACAAACATCCATTAAGTGGAGGATATAAAATGGTAAAGAATCAGCTCCAACCTGTTTCGACCGTTACTGGTCTTTCTCAAGGTGCATCTATATGCGCTATATAACAAGAATGATCAAGGAAGACTACATGCTAAGTATTGTACTGCTTAGAGGACAGAAGGGAGTGATAGAAATGTTAAGATATTAATAGTTCAGGATGGCCGTATTCTTTACAATAAGAGAATTTCTAGAATAAGGAGACACGTTTGGAGGGAAAAAGACTGAAATGTAATATAAGGAAGAACTTTTTTTTTTACCAAACGAGCGATGGATTTATGTAATAATCTTTCATCATTTGTGGTAAGGGGTCATACCCCACTCCCCCAGTCGGTACCACCCTATTTGTGTCTCCCCCTTTCCTTTAGGATGTAAGCTCTCAGGATTAGGGCCCTCATTCCTTGTGTTCTCTTCTAATATTCCATCACCCCCTGTACCTCTTGGCCTGCTTCCCTAGCCCTGTTTTCTTAAGCTCAGTCCTACTTCCTGCTGATTACTACCATCACTCTCACTGTCCCTCATATAATATGATCTACATCACTGTGTTACCTGTATATTTATTCATTCAGTATGTCTGGTCTTTGTAATTTGTTCTTCATGTATCATGTTATGTGTTATGTATCGCTGCTTTCTGTATATATCATGTACGGCGCTGCGGACCCTTTGTGGCGCCTTATAAATAAAAGATAATAATAATATGTGTTGAAATTCAAATTTGAAATGGGTCCTGTGGCCCAGTTATCAGGTCAGCTTTGGGAGTGACTGCACCCAGACCCAGAGGTTTAAATAATCAAAATGTTGTTGTAACACCAGGCCTTGTGTTACTAATTGGACTATCCTAATTACCATCCACCAAGATGTTGCTTTGTAGCCTCACGTTCGGTCATTGAAGTCTTGTTCCTATGAGACACCTTTGTACAGTACACATCCGACTAAACACATCATTGATTTTAATGGCATCCAAAGCGCTTACATTCTACTTAATCTCTGCAAGATTTACCATGAAGCCTGCGCCCCCCCCCCCCCCCCCTCTGTTCTACTTCATTATTTTATGTCTTACCATCCGCCACGTCTCTGTGTTCATGGAAGTGCCAGGCACAATTTGACTTTTTGGCACGGCTATAAAACCACAGATGGTAATTAGTTACCACCAGATCCTGCACCCGTTAATAACCACCCGCCACTTGTCAGCAGGCCGTTTTATGCCAAATATATAATCTTCCTTTCCCATAAAACATGTAACCTTAATGTGCCGAGGGGGGCGAAGAAAACTACAAAAAATAAAGGAGAAGGATAGGACACTTTTATCTCTCCCACTGCAATGTGGGATAAGTGAAGCATGACCAGGCACTAATTATCTCTGCAAATATCTGCCAGCAAGACATGACTTGGCTCTGACTGTACTGCAGGGGCGACCTGGGTCCCTGCTGTCTAAACATGCTAAGCTCCTCGGCACACGGAAGGATAAATCTAGCTTAAAAGGCCGTTTGTGAAACAAGGACACAAAACAATTGTATATATTTAAGAAGCTCAGAACATTAGCGCATCATATTCCGGACTATGGGGCACATTTATCATGTATCGGGGACAGTGAGAAATACTTATCAATCCTTATCGCATGGATAAGGATTGATGTATTTCTCAAATTTATGAAAAATGGAACACAGAAACAGCAGTTCCGAAAAACTGCTGTTTCTGTGTTAAAAAAAAACATACTCACCACTGTCTCTTCTGTCGCGCTGTCTCCCGATCTCCTCCTCTTCAGTGTATTTTCTCTTCTTCATGCAACTGCGCATGTGCCATCCAGAGAGCTTGAGGCTGTGACAGGGAGGGATCACAAGATCACTCCCTGCGCATGCGCTGTCCAGCTCTGCTCTCCGGAGCAGAGCTGGACATACCGAAGAACACAAGTTTCACCAGCATTTCCTATGATGTACAGCTGGTACATTAACACAACAAGTTCCCGAAAAAAAGATTTTTTTCGGGACTTGCTAAATTGAGGCCAGAGCAGTCACCCATACTGTTGTATGGTGACTGCTCACAAAAACGATCAGCAGTGAAAAGCAGCAGATATCAATGATATCTGCTGCTATGCACCTTTAATAAATTTGAGTTGGACACATCGTGGACTAAATTACACGGTAAGTTCACGATAGTGCAATACCGTTATTTCTTAAATATACCCCTATATAGTTAGACTCCGTCTCTCCGCCTGTAGGTGGTCACTCGGATCAGGAGCTTTGTATGATCGTCTGTAGGGTTGGGGCCGCTGATGAGATGGGGTCCAGATTTCTATCACTTTTGGATCACTCACCAAAATTTATTTTACCTTTTCATATTTTCTCCTAAAATACTGAAATTTGGTGCCTCATTAATGTCTAAGATAAGTCTTGAAAATAAGGTGATATCGGGTCGTTATGTCATGTAGCACATTTGTATTTTTTAATATATTAATGACATTATTGTTTGTGCACCAAGATAAACAGTACCTGATCTCTGCACCTTCAGGCACCTGTAAAAAAATAAGGTTGTGTTGCAGGTGAAAAGGTTCAGATAGAGGGAACGTCTGCTCTCTCCATAGCCCCTAAAGGTGCCATCTTCAACCTGTGAAGATTGTTTAAATATCTCATCCTGCAAAATGTCATTTTCACATGCAAGCTTAGAATAAGGCGCCTTCATTCCGATGGAGCAAGGAATGCCCCAATCTGCAAAATTATTCCAAACGGAGGGGCAAAATTTTACACCCTGTCTCACAGCTTTGTCCTGCTAATCCACGCACTTACCCGTATAAACAGCCCCAATCCCACAAGAACAGGGGTTTGACGTCACAAAACTCCATTTTTATTGATCACTATTTGGAGATCCACTCATACTGTGCTCAGCATTCAGCAGATATTAGGCTACTTACACATATCTGTGAAGAATGTGCATTTTCTCATAATGTAAACCAGGCCGAGTTGGTAGAGGATTTGCGGAGGGGGGCATACTGCCCGTTTGATTTTTTTTTTTTTGTTATTTGAAACTGTGCACTGTACATGGGAACTCTCATTATTACAGATGTCCATCTTTGATGTGTGTTACATTAATCAGAGGGTGTCCCCTCCCAACAGACCTCATTATAAGTAAGGCATTAGACCCAATCTCTGGCCGCTGTGCAATGTGGGAGTTGCTATGCACAGAAGGAACGCCACCTGAAAAAATGCCCTCTCTAACTTTTATTGCATTACAACAGGGCTCTTGTTATGTAAAATTAAATCTTGTTTCTATACTGCATCGCAAAACAAAGCCCGATCCATGCTTCGCCATCTTCCTCCGAAAACATGTGCAACCTGGAAAAACTGAGGCACATTACAGGTCCAAATCTGTATTTGGTTTGTGTTGCACTTTATAAATGCGATTCTGATCCAGAATAGTTCTGTGTCTGTTTTATATTCCTATAATGATATAGATTGTCTCTCTGCCTTCTCTGCAAATGATAAATGATAAAAGCATGGATTTGACTTTGAATGTTGAGATCAACATCCTGGTGTTCTCTGCGTCACGCTCCTTCAGCCAATCACAATGAAATACATGTTATCAACATTTCAGACTTTAATGATCGTCTCCCCTGTCCCCCTCCGCTGTTTATAATTAGGCAGGGATGTCGCATGAAGGTGACTAACCCAATTCCAGGAGCCGGTCTGGAATCTCAGCCAGCAGCACCACACAGCAATCATAGCCCTAATTATTTGCATGAGTGTGACATCTCCAGCTCCCGTCCAGGACAATATCACAGTGATATATAAAGGGAGAGTGACAGCAACATCTCAATACCAGAGACTGAGAACGCTGTGACCTTGATCAATGCTCTGCCGCCATTCTGGACCCCATATAAGGCTTGGAGGTTGCTCTCAACAGAGGAACATAATAAATATCAGATGTGAAAATGATGCTTCAGCAGACAAGGTGTGATGTCTTCTGTGTAACAATCTGCCCTATTACACAGTCCCTGGGAAATAAATATTACGCGCAGATAGTGTTGACATTACATCGAACAATACTCACCGTTCAGCAGCGGACAACACACTAACCCTGCTGCAAAGTGAATAGTCCAGGGGGAAAATGTATCAAGCTGAGAGTTTCCAGCGGGTTTGAAAAGTGGAGATGTTGCCTATAGCAACCAGATTCTAGCTGTCATTTTGTAGAATGTACTAAATAAATGATAACTAGGGGCCTGATTCATTAAGGATCTTAACTTAAGAAACTTCTTATTTAAGTCTCCTGGACTAAACCATGTTACAATGCAAGGGGTGCAAATTAGTATTCTGTTTTGAACATAAGTTAAATACTGACTGTTTTTTCATGTAGCACACAAATATCAACTTTAAATTTGTACAAATAAGCTGCCAAGTATTTCTGTGCTACATAAAAAAACAGTCAGTATTTAACTTATGTGCAAAACAGAATACTAATTTGATACGTTTACCCCCTGGACTGCAGATAAAAATTACCCCAAAAGCAAAATGTTTACCTAAAATTTTTTTTTTTAAAAAAAAAAGCAGGACATGCAGCCTTTCCAAATCCATACAAGTCACATGCTTTTAAAACATCTAAAAACATCTTTGTCATAGGAAAGTCAGAACAATAGGAGGAGGGGGGGGGTATGTAAACTTACAGCATCCAGTGAGATTTGCCTCATTCCAAATCGATATCTAACAATATAACGCAAAAAAATGACATGTTTAGCTATATCATATCACCCAACCGTGTCGATTTGAGGGGACTTTTGCCCCCATTCCAGGACAGTTGTCAGTCTTATACTACTAACATGTGTCCGACAATGACGCACGCGGCATTGAAGGGGGTGGGGGGGGGGCAGGTATAGCCCCCCACTTCAGAGGCACTGTCACACCCCTGGGGAACACAGCATAAAAAAAAAAAATCAAATAGTAAAAAAAATAGACATATATTTAAAAAAAAAGGTATTTTAAGACTATTGGCAAATGCTTTTTCAAAGTAATAAAGCTTTATTTAATTTATTATCTTCTGTTATCAATCATCGTCCTGGGATGCGATAACAGAAGAATGATCGCCGCGTTATGGCCACAGTCCTTTTTAAATAGGTTTCCGCGTGTTTTCCATTGAGAAGATTTTGCAGGTAGGATCCGGTGGATCTTAGCGCCTGCGCGGTCTACCACCGGTAATAACACTGCTATCACCGGCGGTTAGCCCCGTGATGTATGGGGCAAAGCCCTGTCTACAGTGAACATATCCGTTGTTGGCAGAGACAAGGATTTGCTCCATAACACACAGACCCCTCAGTGGCCCATTTTATTCTATGTGTCCGGAGCCATTTCTACCCCTTGGTAAATACAAGAAAATATTTCAACCACATCAGCAACAAACACACGTAAACTGTAATAGGAGAACACAAAACAAATTCCTGAAAAACAAACCTTCATAGAGTGAGATTTAGATAGAGGCAGAGGTGGCATGTGCCCAGGGCTCCCAAACTCAGGGGGCTCCATAGACTAGTATCACTCCTTAGCTGCAGAATGTGTTCCTCATTTTAACTTATAGGGTCATTTACAAGGGGGCCATGCAGCACAAATCTCCAAGTTTTATTTATCGACCAGACTTCTAAGTGGTCGCGCCTCTGGTCACATGACGGTGGTAATGTTTTTGTCCTCTGCAGCCTTGTGCATTTATTCACTAACCTGTGTTACAAAATTTCATAGTAATAAAAATGACAATGGATTTATTATAACAATGCACAGTGATCCTGACAAAGAGTGAGACTTTTTCCATAGCGAGTTACGCTCACACTTGCGCTCCGCTCTGCATCGTTGTAATTATGGAGACTTGCACAAGCTGTGATATTACTACGCTCATACATTCACCGGTCTGACGATACGTCCCAGCTCTAGCGATACATCGCATCACCTCCAGCCTTCCGTTAGTTAGTCATCACCCCCCGCAATGTTCCAGAGCACCCTCGGGAGCTCGGTAACTTCCAGCTGCATACTAATTCCAGAACACAGGAAACCTTGGCCTAATTATCCGTCTGCCAGGGAAACTTTATAGATACCGTTTAGGAGGAAAGAAATAAATAAAATCACAGCCTCAATAGAAAATGTCTCAGAAGAGAGAAAATCACCGACTTCAGAAGAGTAATCACCCAGGAACCAGCAAACAGACAATTGACGGAGAGCAGTTTAATCCCGGAAACTGCAGCTCGTTGGTTTATCCATAAACCTCTGTCCCCCACCCCCCCCCCCCCAAAGTGATACCACCTGGATGAAAGATGGCAAAAGGGCTCTACGGTGCTAACATATATATTATACCAAACTTTCACCATAAGGTTGGTGTATGTTTTCTCATCCACTGCATACATAAAAAACCTTTGTGAGGATATTCATATGTCTGGCTCTCCGAGACCGGCTAGAAAACGAAAGATTTTTGCTTTTGCCCATTTGTAGATAGGAAAACTAGCACATAAACTTGATTGCGGAATTGCAAAACCGGTGCACCCGGAGGAAGCCAACGCAAACACAGGGAGAACATACAAACTTCATACAGATAGGGCTTGGGTCAGGATTAAAACTCGTGTCCCCAGGGCTGTGAGACGGCAATGCTAACCACTGCGCCACAACTTCAAATCTGGTGCTTCCGAAGAAATACATCTTGGGGTAAAACAAGATTTGTTGCCACTAATCATATAAGGCCTGATTCATTAAGGAAAGGAAAGCAAAAAAAAAATGAGTAACTTTGCACCTTGGCAAAGCCATGTTACATTGGAGGGGGGGGGGGTACATTTAAAATATGGACAGATTTATAGCTGGGGTAGGGCATGTCCTAGAGTAACTTTACATTTCAGTGTAAAAATAAAGCTATCAAATATTTGTGTGCTACATGACAAAACAGCCAGTATTTAACTTATGTGCAAAATAATAAACTAATTTGTACCCCTTGCATTGTAACATGGTTTGTCCAGGAGAAGATTTACTCTTTTTTTTGCCTTACTCTTTTTAAAGACTTGCAACAAGACAAGTTGTCGCAAGCATATGTAGTGATTGGAAACACATTAATTTCTCCCTCGTGAAAGTGCACAAAGAGGAATGTCAGAGAGACGCAGCATCTGGCGTCAATGTGGCACCTTTGCAGGTGAAGAAAGATGAAGCGACAGAAGATGTGTTACTGATCAGCTGCAAATAATTGTACTATAAACACAAAGACATGGAGCACCTCACAGCAAAGCAGCTGCCGTTACTCAGACTGATGCATGTAACCAGAACCAGGGCTTGGCCTGTGGACCTCAGGAAAAGGGGCTCACTAGAAGGTGATTATCTGCGGCCGCACATTGCTCTTTTATTATTGGTCAATCTGTCCACATCCTCCTCCCAGGACAGACTTCATTTTTATTGTGTAACGCCCCCTAGTGGCGCATTAGTAAACCATGCACACCAGTGAATACAGGGGGAGTGAGTTAGGTGTTTTGGAATGTGACAAAAGCTGGTTATTATGGTGACAACCCAGCCCAGTCTACTAGTGTCAGAAAGTGTGGGAAAGAGACACAGACAGAGAGAGAGAACACAGGTGGTGTGATAGAGCTGAGCAACTGGGAGATTCGGAAGGATGCTACCAGGCTCCCATTGCCTGGGTGTGTGAGCGCGGTGACTGCAAAAGGGGCAAGTACTGTGTGTCTGAATAGGGGGAGAGTCCTTAGACCAGAGACCTCTGGAGAGAAGGGGGGATTGCTGCAAGTGGCAGCATGCATGAACTAAGGGATGTAGAAGCTAAATGTGTTTTGGAGATAAGCTACACTGTGATTCCGGCTGAACTGTGAGTAGCTGTAGAACCACTGTGACCAGGAGAACCTGGTATGTACTGTGAAAAAACCAGCAGTGTGGCTGCATTTACAGAGGGGAGGATTCCCTAATCCCAGAGAGGAAGGGAACCCCATATCACTAAAGGGAACCCCAAGAGAGAGAGGGGAACATTTTGCATGGAAAAGACCCTGGAGTGAGGGTTGCTGCAAGAGGCATGGAAGCTGAAGTGTCAGAGCTTCAGGGGCTGTGCATACATAGATGAATGTGTCAGAGCCAGGGGCTGAGAGTACACAGAGAGAAGTGTCAGAGCCAGGGGCTGAGTGTACACAGAGAGAAGTGTCAGAGCCACGGGCTGAGAGTACACAAAGAGAAGTTTCAGAGCCAAAGGAGAAATCATCCCCGCAGAGGAGGGGTGAGCTGCAGGTGAGAGTTAAACAGCATGTGTCAGAGCTGCATTAAGAAGCTGCCTGCCTGTTAGCATCCATGTGAATGCCCCTGCAGAAAAGGGTGAACTGTAGTGAAGTATGGAGTACTGGAGTGTAAGAGACCTGTGAGCTATGTTATATTACATCTAGATAACATTAAAAACTGTGCAGAAGGAGTACAGAGATATATTTGCAACCATATTCATACTGCTCATTAAGAACTGTGCTGGAGAGAGTAAGGAGCTGTATATATTTCTGTATTGCTGCAACCACTATGATTATCGTGCTGGAGGAAGAGGAGTGTAAATTAAGAGTTCAGTTTGTGATAGAGATGGTCTGGCGCCCAAATTATAGTGACTTTTATTGCACTGCACCACAAAGTGACATCACCTGTGTCCCACTACATACAAAGAAACACCTGCATGTGCAGGGATCCACTGGTCATTTACACCAATGCCCATCAGCTAGCCAGGGCTGGAGAAGGAGATGGACTGTGTAACGTTTGTACCCCACACTACACACAGTGACAGGGGGTTACAGTTGTATCAGAAAATTACGGCTGGTTAAAATAACGACATCCCTCACATTACACATTTGCCCCAGAGGTTAAATTTCCTATATCCTCTCTGGGCTTTTCCAGCTATTGCCGTTGGTGATTAAAAATAGGGGGGGATGACACATGTATAAATCAGAAGTCATCAGAACATCCAGTGCACTAAATGTTTCCGGCAGCTCTGAGAATGCAGATGAGTAGAGTTCAAAGCCGCCCAACGCGTTCCGCTAAGATAGGTATGTAAGTTGAAAAGCCTTTGGGAAGAGGCACAGTCCTTAAACTGTACAGAAAGGAGCTTAAAGTTCAGGCAAAGGTAACTCTTTTGTGCATCATCCTCCGGAAGATTATCAGCCTGTAGTGTTTTACTTTACTTTACAAGACGGGTGAAACTCAATCCCTTCTCCAAAGCTGCCATTTTATCCTTCTTAAGCTCAGCGTCATGAATGTATTCGGGTTTTGAATATACAACCAGGATATGAGTAGCACAAGTGGATTTAAAAGAAGAAAGAATTGTCTCGTTCAACCGGCCGATTTTATTTTATCAAAGGGAAAGTATATTCCATGAATAAGTAACATTTAACTTTGTATTGATGTAACTGGCATCTCTATTCTTTTAATTTCTACACTGCAACAATGTTCTGCTCATGTTTTTCACATTGATTTTTTTTTTATAACTGGAGTAACTTGAAGGGTTTGGTGAGGTTCTCAGTGTGGAAGTCAATTAAATACATAGAAATATAATTTGACTGCATAGAATTTGGCCCATCTAGTCTGCACATATTTTAACCTATGATAGCCTCAAACCCTATTTGATCCTTAGTTCTTTGTAAGGATATCCTTATGTCTATCCCAAGCATGTTTAAATTGCTCTACTGTATTAGCCTCTACCACCTCTGATGGGAGGCTATTCCACGTATCCACTACCCTTTCTGTAAAATCAATTATCCTTAAATTTCCTCTGATTCAACCTACTTCCCTCCAGTGTCAGTACATGTCCTCATGTTCTAATACTTCTCTTCCCCCCAGTGTCAGTACATGTCCTCGTGTTCTAATACTTCTCTTCCCCCCCAGTGTCAACGCATGTCCTCGTGTTCTAATACTTCTCTTCCCCCCAGTGTCAGTGCATGTCCTCGTGTTCTAATACTTCTCTTCCCCCCAGTGTCAGTACATGTCCTTGTGTTCTAATACTTCTCTTCCCCCCAGTGTCAGTACATGTCCTCGTGTTCTAATACTTCTCTTCCCCCCAGTGTCAGTACATGTCCTTGTGTTCTAATACTTCTCTTCCCCCCAGTGTCAGTACATGTCCTCGTGTTCTAATACTTCTCTTCCCCCCAGTGTCAGTACATGTCCTCGTGTTCTAATACTTCTCTTCCCCCCAGTGTCAGTACATGTCCTCGTGTTCTAATACTTCTCTTCCCTCCAGTGTCAGTACATGTCCTCGTGTTCTAATACTTCTCTTCCCTCCAGTGTCAGTACATGTCCTCGTGTTCTAATACTTCTCTTCCCCCCCAGTGTCAGTACATGTCCTCGTGTTCTAATACTTCTCTTCCCCCCAGTGTCAGTACATGTCCTTGTGTTCTAATACTTCTCTTCCCCCCAGTGTCAGTACATGTCCTCGTGTTCTAATACTTCTCTTCCCCCCAGTGTCAGTACATGTCCTTGTGTTCTAATACTTCTCTTCCCCCCAGTGTCAGTACATGTCCTCGTGTTCTAATACTTCTCTTCCCCCAGTGTCAGTACATGTCCTCGTGTTCTAATACTTCTCTTCCCCCAGTGTCAGTGCATGTCCTCGTGTTCTAATACTTCTCTTCCCCCCAGTGTCAGTACATGTCCTCATGTTCTAATACTTCTCTTCCCCCCAGTGTCAGTGCATGTCCTCGTGTTCTAATACTTCTCTTCCCCCCAGTGTCAGTGCATGTCCTCGTGTTCTAATACTTCTCTTCTCCCCAGTGTCAGTACATGTCCTCGTGTTCTAATACTTCTCTTCCCCCCAGTGTCAGTACATGTCCTTGTGTCCTAATACTTCTCTTCCCCCCAGTGTCAGTGCATGTCCTCGTGTCCTAATACTTCTCTTCCCCCCAGTGTCAGTACATGTCCTCGTGTTCTAATACTTCTCTTCCCCCCAGTGTCAGTACATGTCCTCGTGTTCTAATACTTCTCTTCCCTTCAGTGTCAGTACATGTCCTCGTGTTCTAATACTTCTCTTCCCCCCAGTGTCAGTACATGTCCTTGTGTTCTAATACTTCTCTTCCCCCCAGTGTCAGTACATGTCCTTGTGTTCTAATACTTCTCTTCCCTTCAGTGTCAGTACATGTCCTCGTGTTCTAATACTTCTCTTCCCCCCAGTGTCAGTACATGTCCTTGTGTTCTAATACTTCTCTTCCTCCCCAGTGTCAGTGCATGTCCTCGTGTTCTAATACTTCTCTTCCCTTCAGTGTCAGTACATGTCCTCGTGTTCTAATACTTCTCTTCCCCCCAGTGTCAGTACATGTCCTCGTGTTCTAATACTTCTCTTCCCCCCAGTGTCAGTACATGTCCTCGTGTTCTAATACTTCTCTTCCTCCCAGTGTCAGTACATGTCCTCGTGTTCTAATACTTCTCTTCCCCCCAGTGTCAGTACATGTCCTCGTGTTCTAATACTTCTCTTCCCCCCAGTGTCAGTACATGTCCTCGTGTTCTAATACTTCTCTTCCTCCAGTGTCAGTACATGTCCTCGTGTTCTAATACTTCTCTTCCCCCCAGTGTCAGTACATGTCCTCGTGTTCTAATACTTCTCTTCCCCCCAGTGTCAGTACATGTCCTCGTGTTCTAATACTTCTCTTCCCCCCAGTGTCAGTGCATGTCCTCGTGTTCTAATACTTCTCTTCCCCCCAGTGTCAGTACATGTCCTCGTGTTCTAATACTTCTCTTCCCCCAGTGTCAGTACATGTCCTCGTGTTCTAATACTTCTCTTCCCCCCAGTGTCAGTACATGTCCTCGTGTTCTAATACTTCTCTTCCCTCCAGTGTCAGTGCATGTCCTCGTGTTCTAATACTTCTCTTCCCCCCAGTGTCAGTGCATGTCCTCGTGTTCTAATACTTCTCTTCCCCCCAGTGTCAGTACATGTCCTCGTGTTCTAATACTTCTCTTCCCCCCAGTGTCAGTACATGTCCTCGTGTTCTAATACTTCTCTTCCCTCCAGTGTCAGTGCATGTCCTCGTGTTCTAATACTTCTCTTCCCCCCAGTGTCAGTACATGTCCTCGTGTTCTAATACTTCTCTTCCTTTGTAAAATGTTTTCCTCCTGCACCTTGTTATAACCCTTGATATATAAAGGTCCGTCCTACCATACTGACAACTTAAATGCCATGTTCTTTAATGAGTGTAAATAACATACACTGATACAGTTTGGTACCCCTCGTACAAGCAGAGGACCACCACTAAGGTGACGTTATTGTATATGTTTCAGAGCTAAATTGTTCTGGTGTGACCAATGAGGACTTTATCAATCAGTGCGTCATTGGAGCCTTTCAGCTGGAAAAGCGCAGTTTTCGGTCAACGTCACGTAAGACCGCTGTTAAGGTGGGAACCGAGCCTCGACTCTCACGCCAGCAACTTTATTCCAATGGGACTAGAGAAGGAAGTACTCCGCTGCAATACAACTCTTTCCTATAGCCGACGGGCCCTGACAATTAGAAGGATTCCAAGCACAGAAGAAAACCTCGGTGCTTTGCTCTGTGTCCCCCTAAGCCGGGGTGTCCCAGGAAGTTACAGGGCGCAGCCGCTTCCTGTGATGTAGTGAGGATGGCAGGAGGTCAGCAAACTTCAGAAACAACTTCCTCATGTAGAATAGAACCTTTATTAAGGTTACAAACCCCTTTTTTTTTACAACCAGTTTAGGAAGGATCCTATTAAAATATCATAAAAATAGAAGGGACTGGGACTAACCAAATATTAATAATAATTTATGTTTGCTGCCAAGCAATAATTTTTTTTTGTATATGGTCTACAATAAATAATTATTTATAAAGCACCACTAATTCCATAGCGCTGTGAAGAGAATATTTGTCACTTGCGTCAGTCCCCATTGGAGCTAACAGTCTAAATTCCCTACCATACACACTAGTGTTAATTTTATCAGCAGTCAATTAACCTGCCAGTATGCTTTTTGTAGTGTGGAAGGAAACCGGAGCGCCGAGACCCACGCTCAACCAATACCAGCCTCACGTCTACCATACCCAGCATATTTCTTACAGTGGTTGACTGGGCATCACTGACAAGGGACAACATCCAAGTTGTCGGGGACAAAACCCTAGTTGCCAGGGAACACATCCTAGTTGGCAGGAAACACATCCTAGTTGGCAGGAATAACAACCTAGCTGGCAGGGACAACAGCCTAGTTGGCAGGGACAACATCCTAGCTGGCAGGATGGATAACAGCCTAGTTGGCAGGGATAACTCCCTAGTTGGCAGCGACAACACCTTAGTTGGCAGGGATAACACTCTAGTTGGTAGGGACAACATCCTAGTTGGCAGGGATAACACTCTAGTTGGCAGGGACAACATCCTAGCTGGCAGGGTTAACATGCTAGTTGCCATGGACAACATCTTAGTTGGCAAGGATAACACTCTAGTTGGCAGGGATAACACCCTAGTTGGTGGGAATAAGACCCTAGTTGACAGGGATATTACCCTAGTTGGCAGGGACAACATCCTAGCTAGCAGGATGGATAACACCCTAGTTGGCAGGGATACCATGCTAGTTGTCATGGAGAACATCCGAATTGGCACAGATAACACCCTAGTTAGCAGAGATAACTTCCTAGTTGGTAGGGATAACACCATAGTTGGCAGGAATAAGACCCTAATTGGCAGGGATATCACCCTAGTTGGCAGGAACAACATCCTAGTTGGCAGAGATAACACTCTAGGTAGCAGGGAATACACCCTAGGTGGCAGAGATAATACTCTAGTTGGCAGGGATATCACCCTAGTTGGCAGGAATAAGACCCTAATTGTCAGGGATATCACCCTAGTTGGCAGGGACAACATCCTAGCTGGCAGAGATAACACTCTAGGTGGCAGGGAATACACCCTAGGTAGCAGAGATAATACTCTAGTTGGCAGGGATATCACCCTAGTTGGCAGGAATAACACCCTAGTTGGCAGGAATAACACCCTAGTTGGCAGGGATAACACCCTAGTTGGCAGGAATAACACCCTAGTTGGCAGGTATAACACCCTAGTTGGCAGGAATAACACCCTAGTTGGCAGGGATAACACCCTAGTTGGCAGAGATAACACCCTAGTTGGCAGGAATAACACCCTAGTTGCCTAGGACAACCAGAGGATGAATAGCCCACTTCATAAATTCTTCCCCCTGATTCACAATTTTGATTGTTTAGGGGATGGGGCAGTAAACTGATCTATTATGTGATAAATGGGATTGAATTTAAATTTAAGAAAGGAAGTTTGTGATCTCCAGTTGATGCTGGAACAATAAGAAGAGAGAAGAGTGAGGAGCATATAACTGTACGGTAAGTAAGAGCACATACGGCTAATTGTGTTAGGCAGTTAATTCATATTAAATTAATATTATTAAAGTGAATTTAACACTGGATCTCTTTGCATATTTCTTTGATTATATGTCAGTCTTTAAGTATTTTCCCTTTAATACTTGGGGTCGTTACATTCCATCAAAAGTATTTAGGTTATTAAAACCTACGATACACTGAATGCAGATAATGATTAAGAATACAGCCCCAGAGTTTTTTTTGCACTTAACATTTTTGTTAATTTTTGTCAGTGCATTACAAAAATAATAAAAATGTAATTCCCTGGAAGCCGAAATTTGAAAACAAATGTATAGTAAAGGATTTTATTACAAGTGGTTAGCACTTCTGCCTCACAGCACTGGGGTCATGAGTTCAATTCGCAACCATGGCCTTATCTGTGTGGAGTTTGTATGTTCTCCCCGTGTTTGCGTGGGTTTCCTCCGGGTGCTCCGGTTTCCTCCCACGCTCCAAAAACATACTGGTAGGTTAATTGGCTGCTATCAAAATTTACCCTATTCTCTCTCTGTCTGTCTGTCTGTGTGTGTGTGTGTTAGGGAATTTAGACTGTAAGCTCCAATGGGGCAGGGACTGATGTGAGTGAGTTATTTTTACAGCGCTGCAGAATTAGTGGCGCTATATAAATAAATGGTGATGAGGATGATGATGATTACAAACCACGTGGCATAATAAAGGTTTCTTCTAAGCTGGCAGACTGAGTGCTTTCCCTGAGCACACAGCATTGCAGAATGTGCTTTGTTTTCAGTGTACATAAATTGTAATAATTTGATTATTTACAATGTTTTATAATCTGCAATAGGGTTCAGTTTTACATCTTAATCGATCTGATGGATGTAGGGGTCACAGTTTACATTGGATCTCGCCATTGTGAACCAGTCTGGACACGACAGGGTTAAACTTTAATACAAACCACTTAAATATATACAGGTTACACATTTAGGCTCATTGAATTCGGAGCCCTTTATTACACGTGACGTAGCCTGGAGTCGTTACCCAGTTCCCCTTCCTCATTATAAATAGCATGTACGTGTTCAGAGATTGTCGGGGGGATTGTGAGGGAGAGGGAGGGGGGGGGGGGGTACTGTGTTGACTGCACGTCGCTGGAAATATATACAGCAGGATTGAAGTGACATAAGTGAGCTTAACAGAATTAAATCCCTGACTGTGAAGAAATAAATTGATGTAGACTGGGCCAGAAGATTGAAACGTGAGATTCCTTTGTGCCTGTCACAATGTAAGGTCTGGTTAACAAGGTAAGAGCTTTGTGTTAAGGACTTACGCTGACATCGTCATTCGCCCTTATTGTCACAATTTGCGTTTCCACACCTGGGGAACGCCGCCCGCAGAATGCACGAGTTTACCGCGGCAAAGTAATTTGTACCAAGGCCGAGTGACGCTTGGAATGAGATTATTTTATCAGAAGAAAAATCCTGATTTACCTTGACCCTGAGATAAAACAGTTGGGGATTTAAAGCATTAAACCGCTGTTTACATCTTATTGAGAGGCTGGTAGGAATGTACAATTTGGTGAACATGTTCATGCCTAATGAGATGTAAGTATGTGGCTTTCTATATATAAACATAGAGAGGCGTTGGTGCCCTGCTCTATCCTATAATAAAAACAATTGGACATCTGGCACATCTGCCCGATCTATTCTAGCTGTTTGGCTGAACTGATAAACAGGGCAGACCCTGGGAGAGGTTTAAGTACGGGGGTCTTTAAAACATCAACTAAGGATTTGTCCAGATGATTGAAATAAATGCAGAGCTTTGCCAAAGACATTATCCTTCCACCCCCCTCGTTTCATTCTAATATAACCCCCGTGGAATCTATCTGCCACCCCGAGGTCACTGGCGTATAGAAGGGTCTGCCCACATTAGAGAGGGAGGAGAAAGATTATATAAAGGAAATACATGAAGAACGAAGCTCTGCTGGAAGAAATAGCTCGTCTTACAGAGCAGGTGATGAATCGTTAAATCAGAACATTCTCATCTGTTGAGACAGAGAACTGTGTTATAAACATGCGTCAATCTTTTCTTTTTTTTAAAAAAAATGTTTAATGAGAATGTTCAACTTGAAAGGATCCTCAATTATTACATGTAAATGAAGCACTCTCAAAAAGAGAGTGCTTCCTATAGGCTGCAGTAAAAGACTAACAAAACACAACCTTCATTTGGACACCTGGCACCTGATTCATGAAGGGACGCATACTGAGCGTAATGTACGTAAATCGGATATACATGCTCCCAAATTCAAACAGGAGCGGATGCAAAGTTACGTCTGGTGATAAAGAGGGGTCTAGGTGCGCTCTGCTCTAACAGACAATACCCTGCAGGATACGTCCAATACATGTGTGGTATATAACGTCACAAAAGCACTTACAGAAAATGTTAAAAAAAACTATTCAATTACTGTTCTATGTTAATAAGATAGTCATTAATGACAAAATATTAAAATATTTAAAAAGTTGTTTGGTTTTTTATTTGTTTCTGTCCATAACATACCTTTATTAGGATATTCTTCATGTCTACTGTACATAAAATATACTAGTTAGACTAGTCCTGTAGCTGGAGCAAGCGATATGAGGGAGAAACAAGTACTTTTGTGATGCTCAGAGCTTGAATCAAATGCTGCTGAGTGCGCTCATGATTGGCGCGTCCTTACTGTACACTGACTACAGGAAAATGCCCCTCCCCCATCCCTGTTCCCTGCCTCGTCTCTCAATAAGATGAGAGACGAGGCAGCAGACACACCCAGCCTCTCAGTGACTGGAAGGCGCTGCATCACGGAGGGACTCAGAGTCACAACGGTCAGACTAGTAAGTGGCCCGGACATACTAGGGGGCCTGGACAATTAGAGGGCTCTGTCTGGGCCCCTTAGTCTGTCTGGGCCCCTTACAGCAGTACTACTTGCACCCCCTGATGACTGCCCTGTGCACCATCATGCCCCCCACACTTGCTTCTTGCACCTCTCCTCAAAAAAGTAGGCAAGTATGAGAATGTGGCTGATAGGACATCAGTAGTCTTCATGTGTTTATAATAACAGACAGGTATAGGAAAGAAGGTAGAGTTAGCTGTGGTCTCCTGCAGGATAATGATTTACTCCTTTCCACTCCAAAAGTCTTGTGAGATCTCTGCTGTGTGACTGCGGGTATACAAGCACAAAACTGCTGAAGTGACACTTACAATGACTTTGAGCTGCTTGGCGCATTAGTTGCAGGGCCTGAGGGAGCCCGAATCTCCCCTCCCTGCCACCCCTCATCTGCAAACACAAGAGTGGTCCCAGAACATGACTGACATTTTCCAAAATGGATGGTAAGCATGAGAGTGAGCTGACTTAGTTATCTTTTCTTAAAATGGGTTCCTCAACCTAAGTCACCCTTATTATGAAATAAACTTGGATCAGACAGACACAACAACAAGCTGTCCAATGCTCCATAATTAGGGTCCTCTGTGGCTACATGAAATTTAGTAAGAAAGGAAAATGGTTTTGCGCATGTACACGAATTTGGGCTGTTGCAATTTGTATGAGCAGTCAACTGTTTAGTCTCAGTGAACTCCTGAAGTACTTAGAAGGTAATTGCCCCCTCTCTCCCCTTTGCCAGCCTTCCTCAGGCTCTTATATATTTGTAATAAGATCACAGAGTGATGTATTGGTTCCATATGATACTTCAACAGCATTAAAACAATATTGGACTTTTCCTATCTTCTTTTTTTTAAAAAAAAAAAATATTTACATAGCGCCAGCATATTCCGTAGTGCTTTACAATTGGAAGCAAACACAGTAATAAAACAATACTGGGTAATACAGACAGACAGAGAGTTAAGAGGGACCTACTTGCAAGCTTACAATCTGTGGGACAATGGGAGTTTGATACACGAGGTTAAGTGCTACATATTGCATATTGGACTAGACAGACTGCAAAATTAAAACGTGGAATATATGATCCATCCATACTGCAATGTTGGTTAGGGGTCATAGAGTTAGGGTAGATGTCCAAAACTGTAAAACTCTCACTGACTTCTTAAAGTTACATCATTTAGAAGACTCCTGGTGGGTCAGAGAACCCCTGAGAAGAGAATACACTTTCTTCTCCCCAGTCCACTCCCTTATTCTAGAATTTACATAATTCTACTCAGCCAAGTTTTGCAGTGTCTTGTGTGAGCTAAGCCCGTCTTTTGGAAATGTGTTTTAGATGTATGTAAGAGGATGTATATAGATTTAATGTTGTGGGAACACATGAAAGTTTTGAGTCAAGGATCACACCTAGGCAACGAGAACGTGGGGTAGGATTTATTGTCCTGTTGTCAACAGAAATAGAAATGTTTTGCCAGGCCCAGATACCGATTATTCATATAAGCAAACACATAATAGAAATAACATATATCCTCTGCAGTACCTGGTACCTGAGATTTCATTTTTTGCCCCACCCCTCCACCCAGTTTTCTGTTGCTGTAGACCACCCACCACCAAGCCCATGTCCTCAACCTCAACTATATTCCATATGTGTAAAATAAATATAATGTGAAGAGTCCACTGATGAGGAGACTCACATTTTTAGAAAGTTCTATATATAGTAAATACTATATACTACATAATAAATTCTGTGGTGGTCTCATGTCACAAGCTTGGTGTTCTGTCTTCTTTTTGACCTATGTTTTGTTTTATTTTTGCTTTCCGCTGACTTGGTCATGCTTCGGTTAAATCTTAAGACCGCAACCTGAGAGATAAGAGCGGTTTGTGGTTTCAGTTTAATGAGTCGATCTTTGCGCCACAACTCAAAGTCAACCAACTCATCCGCCGCGCCATCTCTACCGACTACAGGTCGTTATTAATCAGAAGACGGTAAGTGTTGCTACAGGGATGTTTAGTTTGCTAAGAGCTGTTTGTAATGCACATACACAGAACTGAAGACGTGGCAATGTAACTGCCAGAAAAACTGTTTAATTAGTGTCTTTCTGTGTCTTATTATGCAGATTCCAGTTTCTTCTGCTTTGCAAACTGAAAGGCCCTGAAATTAGGGGGTGACTTGTCAGGGCTGAAAAAGGGCAATACATTCTGATTATGACAGTACCCAGTAATCGCAGACTCAAATGAACAGTGCACTAATTGGGGAACGGTCTCAGCAAACAGTTATGCCGAGTTTAATTTTTCTTTTGCATAACAACCTCTCTCATGCTTCTCCGTGATCCAACATGGTGAATTATCAAACAGATCCCAAGACAGTTCTATTATTCAGCTCTGTGTTACAGCTTGACATCGAGAGCCCTGTTCACATGAGAAGTAATTAAGCTGTTTGATGACGACATGCCAAAGAAATGTTTAAATTATCTATATGATCCGAAGAAGAGGCAGATGTGATTCATTCAAGCAGAATATTTTACATTAATTTGTAGCATATCCTTGAACTTGTGGACAGAGACATTCTAAAAGTTATTCGGATTGATGGTATTATTATTATTGATGATCTATTATTATATAGCACCAATATATACTGCAGCACTGTACAATCTGGGTGAATTAATGTAACATTACCATGAGAAACAATGAAATTGAGGTTGTTGCTGGTGGTGATCATGTGCAGACCTTCAGGGCCTTCACACTCCTGTGAGGGAGGAAGTCAGCTAATCATCATCACCATTTATTTATATAGCGCCACTAAGTCCGCAGCGCTGTACAGTGAACTCAGTCACATCAGTCCCTGCCCCATTGGAGCTTACAGTCTAAATTCCCTAACACACACACATACAGAGAGAGAGAGAGAGACTAGGATCAATTTTGATAGCAGCCAATTAACCAACTAGTATGTTTTTGGAGTGTGGGAGGAAACCGGAGCACCTAGAGGAAACCCACGCAAACACGGGTAGAACATACAAACTCTACACAGATAAGGCCATGGTCCAGAATTGAACTCATGAACCCAGTGCTGTGAGGCAGATACAATGAGGCTTAGATATTTATTTATGGGGTTTAGAGTTTGGGAGGTGTAAGTATGAGGAGGGTAGGAAGCTAACTAACTTTTTATCCATTTATATAATTAATATGTTGTGATGTGGCCAATTTTCACCCAAGTAATTCATTGGGTGCATCATCAAGAGTGGAATTGGTGCTACAAGGTCATGTTGACATATAAGCTTGCACAAGCTTACTGTCTTAAATATGGTTGTATCTGTTCTAGAAGGTCTCTAGAGATAAACCATAATGTACAAGTAGACCCTTTGTGTAGCGGATCAGACACATGTAAATCACAAGGATGACATTTGTGTTAAGTAATACATTATGAGCAGGTAATCCACATAGATTCTGGAGACAGAAATAACAAAGGCGCGAGGATCTAGAGGGATTGTTGTAGATGAAGAGTAAATAAGTGTGCAGAGCCAATATTGTTGTCAACAGATGGGGCTATATACCAATCAAGGGAAAAAGTGCTAGGGTACTTGGAAAGACAATGGGTCTGAGTCATTACAGAGTGTAAATGCCAATCAGGGCAATATTTTTCGTAAAATCGGTCTGCGCATGCCCAGAATCAGACTATACACCAGTGAACGCAGCAATGTCCGATTCATCTTCAAACACAATGGACCCTTACAACAAACTACAATTCCAGGGAAAGAGCGGGGAGGGGACTGGGAGTAAGAACGTAGTCAATGTACAGTAAGGGCTTGCCTCGCTCGCACTTCCACCTGGTCTGGCTGTGCTGCTCCTGCATGGTATTCTCATAATATAATATATAAACATTTTCATTTCATGCAGTATTTGTGTGCAACAAATCATAAAATATGTAGTTATTTCATAATATACTTCTATTATCGCCTCATCTGTGTACCTTATCTCCTTGTGAGTGTCTACCATATGCTGGAATACCTCATTATAGAGGAATCAATATTTGCTCTCAGCAAATATTGCTCCCAGATTACAGATGAGCATGGAGGCATCACATATAGCTTGGGTATTGAAAGAGTAATAATATTTCCTTCTCAAAAACATTGCATCCTGCTTAAAATCAGAGGTACGTGTGTGGCATCCAATGTCCCTTTTACAATAATTAATGGTGTAAAATATCCATTTTAAAATTAATAAATAGCTTGGTGAGGTATCATCTGCTTCTACCTGACTAAAGGCAAGCTCTGACATCCCTGCTGCCACACCTACTGTGGTCTGGAGTGGCCCAGATGAATAGAAATGTAACACTGCCAGCAGTGTATTTAGAGGCAGTGTTGCTGTCTGGATGCTTATCAAAGGCTCCAGGTCACTGCACGATTTTCAGAGTTTCCGGGATGACATGACTTGGTAGCCTGAATCCCAAAGAGGCTTATGTTGTTCCTGTACAACCTTTCCATTTAATAGTCTGCGAGTCCAGCATCTCTGCTGCCAACGCTGCTCCTCTCCTAGTACTTGCAGCACCTGTATGACACATGAACACAAAGAACAGGGAAATCATGTTATGTGTGTGGATTATGTGGCACAATTATAAAAAGAATACTTGACATTTAAAACATTTTTAATATGAAAACATCTTCACGTCAATGCAGGTAACTTGTGTTGAAGTAGTGCACAGTGTGTGATGTGTTTATAAGCAAGTGTGTAGAAACATACTGTATATGTATGTTATACCTGCAGGCTATAACATACACGTACATTGTAAATCCCCTTATATTCCCATTATAAGTAACCTCTCAAGAAGATCGTCAATAATAATATAGCTTTACCCTCTAAGCACATGAACACTTATCCTATCACGAACAGCTTTACAGACACAGTAAATTAATGTCATACATATATTACAGCAGCATCAGCGACTGTCATATTTTATCAGAACAGCAGTAATGCAAATCTTCTCGGAGAAAACAGTATTGATATATTTCTGCACAGTGGTGTGTGCTCAACGCCCGGTATTTATAGGCGGATGCAGAGTTGATTGCAACTCATGATGGCATATTATTTGCAGCTCAATTGTATATGTACATAATTAATAATTGTAAACATTGTAACATTTTCAAAGATATGAATAAATGTAGAGCATAAATGCACCCTAAGCAAATATACACAAGTCACCATCATCAACATGTAAACTTATACCTGACTTCATGTGTAGTTCAGGGCAGTTTTTCAAAGGGACCGATCATGTCTTCCAAGACATTTACAGAATCTCTCTAAGGGGCATATTTAACAAATTGTGATGGTGCACTGTCGTGCACTTAACGTACAATCCATGCCCCGATGTGTCCCCCGCATATTTATTAAAGGTCCATCGCAGCAGATATTGTGGATATCTGCTGCTTTGCATTCTGCTTCGTTTTGGGGAGCAGTCACCATTCTACAGTATGGTGACTGCTCCCTCTTGCAATCTAACAAGTTCAGAAAAATAGTTTTTTTCGGGAACTTGTCTTGATAATGTACCCCAGCTGAAGCTGGCGTACATTATCATAAATTAATAATCTCAGTGCTGTCAGCTCTGCTCCGAAGAGCAGAGCTGGACAGCGCATGTGTGAAGGGATCACATGATCCCTCCCTGTCACTCACCGCTCACAGTCTGCAACTATAATTGCAGAGATCGAGCGAGATGTTTGTGCGCATGTGCAGCGCAATTGCTGATTGAAGAAGAGTGAAGAGGACGAGGAGGTGATCCAGGGACATCGCGTTCCGAAGAGGGGGGTAAGTATGATTTTTTTTATCACAGAAACAGTAGTTTTTCGGAACTGCTGTTTCTGTGCAGGGTTGTACATAAATGTGAGGAATAATTCAATCCTTATCATTGCGATAAGGATTGAAAACTATTTTTCACCTTATGTTAATATTGATAAATGTGCCCCTAAGTATCTCTGCGGTGCGATAGATACAACACTGGACTATTCAGGTTATTTAGCTACACAGACTCTACTTATGCAGAACAATATCTATGCTTCAGGTGAATGTGAAGCACTATTATCTCACTGGAGGAAAAGACACAAACTATATGCCAGCTAAAACTCTAAACACTCAGCTAAAATGGTAAGAAGTAGAAAAAATAAGTTTGATGTAATGTAGACAGTACCTCTGAATAAATAAATTATAATGTACGCAGCAATAGACACTTAGAGGGTCATGTAGCGCTGGAAGCATTTGTGCAGGAAAAGACGCTGCATGAAAAAGAGCATTTACGTGCATGTGTTCAATCAGACATGTCTCAAGATGCGTCTGGTTGTGCCTTTCTAGTATTCACACCATGTTTACATCCGGGGTAATAAGTGTGTAGACTTCTGCCCCACGATAGCGTTGAGCAAGCGTAGAGTTGTGACTTGAAAGGGCCACTTTCGCGTTACCCGATTTGTTTAAGAGAGAATTGTTTCTTCACAGTTATAAAGAAATGCAAAAGTCACATTTACTATATAAAATGTCGCTAACAACAAACATGGGAATCTTTTGTCCTGCAGTAGTCCAAATGGAAACGTCAATTAAGTAATGCAAATAGATAACCGCGACATTTTGGTACACATGAGCAGTACAGAAATGTGTATTTAGCCCAAATAAAACAGACATATGCTTAAGTCTACATGAGCCCCTCAGCCTCTAACTAGCTCCAGCTCTTCCTATTGTACCCTATGGTACTCAGCTTGTAAGCAGGAAGATATTGTGGTTCACGTCCTCTTATCGCCTTCACCCCTCCGAAAACAAAACAGGAGGAACCCAAAACATCAATTAATGATACAAACCACACCTGGGTCATTAATTAACTAACTTTCTCTGTGCTACTTAATCATTTTCCAAAAAAGCAAAAACTTAACACTGAGCAGTCAGCTAAAGTGTTCTCTCAACTAATCCTTAAGTAATTGCTGCAATTGCTCAGCTGTACTAAAGGCACATAGTCTGAACGTTGCAGAACATAAAACCTTACCTCTAATGAACAAACAGGCAATCACTACATTTTCTAAAAAGAGGACGATAGCCATTAGGACCCATTAGGACACTTTATTAAATGAGCTCTGTTATTGCTGTCCCAGAATTTCACACTGGTGGATAAGAGGGGGCGTAAAAACCAGGGTGGCTTCTGGGAGATATCTGATTACTGCACACAGAGAGCGACACTTCCATAGACACTGGTCCCACTGCCAGGTTGTCTAAGGTACCGACTAGCACAGGTGGAGGAGAGGAAGAATGAAGATAAGCCTAGAAAGGTGGAAGCCTTCCATACACTAGAATTTAGCAACAGCATTATGTTATAATACAATTAAAGCTATGTTGTCCCTAGTTCAGTCTTGGAAACTTCTAGAGCATACAAGATGGAACACAGATGTTATTGGCTGGTTTTCAAGCAAATATTTAGACCAGAAGAGAAATCGGTGTCAACTATAAAGATTATAAATTTGCAACAGGTGCCAAACTGCTGGCCTGCTACTTTTAAACATATTTTCCCCTGGAAATAAAGTGGCTAACAGCCCTGATACATTGGATAGATTGACGGTATGCTCTACAGACCTGTTAGTAAGCTTGGCCGGGCAGCAGTTTCATTTTCATATATGTTCCACGATCAATCATCTTTCCTGACATTTCAGCCGCAGATGACTGTTTTTCAGCACCTCGGACAGCTACGGGTATACTGATCTGTGCCTTGTAACAGCATGAGTCTAATGTAGACCTGTCACTCCTAAACTTAAAAAGACATATGCATAGGCAATAAATAGACTTATATAGTTACGGTATATTTGTATATATACTATTGTATATTGTACACTATCCTTCATATTCAATGATTTACAGTACAGTATGGAGGTGCAAGAGCCATTGTTGGGTCAATACTGATTATTCATGAGAGTTTGTCTCTCCTAACTAATTGAAATCTGCCCTTTCACAGTCTAAACCAAATATTACCCCAGTGTAAAGTGTCTGTATTGCTCTTAGGCTAGTCAACTGGCACTGCCCGCTCAGCTAAATTACTCAGGATGCAGTGTTGTAAAATAAATGTGCTGTCCATACGAAATGTAGAAGATTTTTAGTTATAGCAAAAAGTACACAGTTCAGTGTCACATTATACGACCTGTAACCCAAGATTCCAAACCAGGCTCAGAGCCAGAGATCTTGTTGTAGTCCAGTAAATAAGCTTACACAATGGAGGGTGGGTTTCACAAATGATGTCATCTTATGCTGGATTCAATACACAATACAAAGAGGTCCCTACAAGACAATCACAGAGCAATTATGAATCAACTTTGTTCCACGGATCTACATTCTTGTCCATGTGCAGCAAGTCATTTTGATGGTCAGCTAGTTCATAACATTTAATAGTATTTTATAGGCCAGTGCCAAAATAAACAATATGTAATAAATAAATTTGGAGGGGGGGTAAACTTAAAATGGGGGGACATATTTATAGCTGGGATGGGGCATGTTCTAGATCAAATTTAAATTGCAATGTAAAAATAAAGCTATAAAGTATTGGTGTGCAACATGAAAAAAAACAGCCAGTATTTTACTTGTGTGAAAAATAATAAACTAATTTGCACCCCTTGTTATTGTAACATGGTTTGTCCCGGAGAACATTTACTCCTTTTTTTGCCTTACTTTCCTTAATGATTCAGGACCCATATGTGTAGTGTAGTAACAGGGATAGGAGGCTTTTCCAGCACACATCGCTAACCAGTGTGCAGCTTCTATCTATAGCTAGTCATGCACCAGGATTTGAATTCTGTTTAAGATGTGTTTCCACTCCTGACCACCAGAGGCCGCCTGACAGGATATGATTTTGTTTAATTGTTTTCCGCCCTCTGCTCAGCGGAGGCCGCCACTTGCTCTTGAACTCTGCCTTAAACCAAGATGGCCAATGCTGCATCACAAGAGGTCACTTGCTTCCTTTAAATAGCTACATTATTTTAAATACATTTGCTTAAGTATTGAGGCTTGTTCCTGCTTGTGCTAAGCAAATATCTAGTGATATTTATTCTATTATAACCTTCTGCCCCTTGCTCCTGTATTCCATGACGCCCACTGGATATCACCACCCCTAGACCAGTATGGTAACCCTTGTTCAAATTTAGTTTGCATGCCCCAGCCTGAGGCAAAGTGCACAGAAGCACCAGACGAATATACTCATTTCTAGAACTTGAATGGAAAATTTAGAACTATGTGTTTAGATGCCTAAAGTTTATTTTTACGTCAACTGGTTTTATGTTAGATAAAGTATTGTGTTAGATAAAGATTGATTACAAGTTCACAGCAATGTTTGACAACTGTAGCAAACTGCTACACAAGTCCCACAATAGCTGTCTGTAAGCCGGTTACAATAACTAATTGTTTAGCAGATTGAAACTTTTTTTCTTCAATTAAGAAAAGTCATTAAAATTATTGAGATGCAAAAGCAATTACTCGGTCCGTTGAATGAGGTACAGTCTTGTCTTTGTACTTTAGAGTAGAACTCCCAAATAATAAAATAAACATTTTATCATTAAACAGCCCCCCCCCCCCCCCCCACTCCCAATTAGTAGGACAGGTGAGGTGTGACGTCTGGCCGCCAAGTAATTTGAAAGTCACTGCACAGGTAACTGGAGTTTGGAACAGTTTAAAGGTAGTCAGTCTGCAACGATTGTCACACAGTACAACTTCCCGAATCAGCTGCAGCAACAACGTTTTAATGCTGGCCGTGTACATTGAAACTGATCCAGGCATTAAAGCCTGGAGAAAAAGCCACGATTGTTTCTGGCACATGAATATAATAGCTCCTAGACACAACACGTTCAACTGGTTGGAAGAGATGGGCTGTTGATCTATGATTTGCCTGAAGTTCTCCTTTAACATATGTAACATATTGCGGGCCTAGCCAATTTGTGGCTATCCAGGTGTTGTGCAACTACAAGACCCAGCATACCTTGCCAGTTATCGGCTGGCTATCTACTGGCAAAGCATGCTGGGGCTTGTAGTGTCACAACACTTGGAGAGCCAAAGGCTGTAACATAGGATGATCTCTTTGTTTTGCGGGGCTCCAGGTCCTATAAGACATTGAGGACCAACAAGGAACAAAACTAGTCTTTATTTCTGGGTTCCCGCTGTTTGCACGCAGTGCCTTTCCGATAAGACAGCAGTACGTACATATATATATATATATATTTCACATTATACACTACAGCGAGTGACATAAGATTGCATGTGGGTATGATATTGTATAGTGCATTCTATTAGCATGTATGTCATACATCTTTTGTATACAGTATGTAACTGACTCATGATGAATCTACCAGTAGGAGATGTTCTCTTCTTTTGTTTCCAGTACAATGCACACATCTTCACCAGCCTACAGCACCCATTCCCCGTTATACACCCTTTCATGTCATTGCACACATCAGAAGCAACACTGCAGTTGCCGTGCAGGCGAGCACATAACTCCCAGCTTTGGAAAAAGAAATCATTAGGCCAGGCACTTGTGCTCTGACTCCATTTCTAAACTGGCTTCGTGACATACCGGAGGCTCTGGGTAAAGGTTGAAGGCTAATTCCACTTTAAATATTAATTACATACCTCTCCTAAGTAACATTCTGCATAATTGCCTTGTGCACATTCTGCAGTTGCAGTATTTGTCCCTCGTTGTATCTTCCGTCTCCTAGTTGCCCGGAGCAACCACAACCCATGATCTCTGACACTTGAATTTAGGTTTGGGCTCCCCGCAACAGCCGATTGGCTGCCTCGGAGGAGTTGGTACTCTCCTCGGAGTGCAGTGAATCACGTCTGGTCTTTTCAGCACTAATGTGGCAGTAAAGATACTGCAATCAGATTCTAGCTGTCATTTTATAGAATGTACTTAATAAATGATAACTAGAATCTGATTGGTTGCTATAGGCAACATCTCCACTTTGTCAAACCCGCAGCTTGATACATTTACTCTTCTGTGCGTCTATTAATAGCCAAAATCTGCTCTTCTGTGATTTTGCCGCATGTTTTTGGCGAAAATAAAAGGAAATATAGAGATTCGGTGTTCTCTAAAGAAAAGGAATCCGGTAAAGATTTATAAATAGGCAATAGAGGATTTAATGTAACCTTTATTGATAAGAGGCCGGAACTGAAATATTGTCCTTGTCTAAATAACCCTGTTTTGTATAATGGAGCTTGTGAGACAGTTTACTGAAACGCTGTCGTATGTCTGCTTTATTTGCATAAACTATGCATGCGTTCGGATGCAGATTCTGCAGCAATTCCTTATGTCCGCAGAGATGGATCATGGGATGGAAAGAATTGACAAGCGAGAGTCGAGTACAGTACGGGAATGATCATGTAGGTGCCACTAATGTAGACAAGAACACAGATATACAGCAGGAGATTTGTCTCTTCCAGGTGCTACAGGTCAGGTGCAACAAGATGCAATTTTGATGACCATGGGCGTCACTAATTAACAGCTTCTGTTATTTGCGGATTCACCTCTTCAGCTGATACTTCTTCATTTATTAGTATGGATGCAACATGGCATGATATCTATTCACATTACTTAATTGACATTTGAGCTTGGGCTGCATTAGGAAAGGATTTTAAAAGGCAAAATAACTGATTTTTTAAAATTTAATTTCACTTAATTGGATTCAATTTATTTTGTATTTGTATTTTTGTATTTGTGTTTAATTATATTTTATATGATAAATGCAACTTTTGCATTCATTAGCAACGCAGTCCAGGCAATATTCTCTCCGGTGTATAACATTACTATACTGTGCACAAATAGGATAATATGACTAACAGAAGACGCATCTCTAGACTTGTTGCTCCTCACGTAAACCTGGGGCGTTTGCCAATGTTATAGACCTGGGGGTAAATGTATGAATCTCCGGATTCTTCATCTCCGGCGTGTTCAGCCTCTTCAACGCTTAAATTTAAAGCGGCGCTGCATTGTACAGGGAAACTTCCCTTTACAATGCAGCACCGCTTTAAATTTAAGCGCTGAAGAGGCTGAACACGCCGGAGATGAAGAATCCGGAGATTCATACATTTACCCCCTGGTGGCAACATGAGAAATAATTTAAGCAGTGCTGTAGAGCACCAAACAGTACTCCAAGATTAAAGGATTTTTTATTGCTTTTATTTTCTGGTAACACCATCTTGAGAAGTTGTTTTATTCGTCGTTAGCATCTTATACGCTTTTTTACACCAGAACATGCACACAAACCACTAGTCTCAGAACCAGCATCAACAACGCAATTTGATAAATAGTATCTTTCTTGCTTTTCCCATTGAGCTGTATGAGGACAATGAGAGCCAATAAAAGCGAGGTTATTTCCAGCGAAACTGGGGTAATCATTTAAGACATACATAAGGTTCAAGAGTGCCATATGTCAGGAGAAAAAGATGATAACGCTGTTGTTAATGAACCGCGTCCTCTGAAAGTCATAGAAGGAAGAACATTCCTATCTGGGACCACAATCCCACATCTTGTAGATTAAGTGTTTACAGAGATCAGTCTTTCCAAAATCAGAAATTTAGCATTCACCTGTGGATCCTATAAACAATATGGCCTACATAATATCAAAACCCAGAATTAGAGTTATCAGCAAACTCCAGCTAGAGGGTGCAAATTTGCACCTGTACAAATTAATTTGCAATGTAAAGGGTGCCAAGGCAATTTGCTTGCATTTAGGAAAAATACTGGCTGCTTTTTCATGCAATACCCAAATACTTAGAGTTGAGATAGCACGCACCCCCCTCCCAACCCTGCATGTTATATTTGTCCCCCTTATAGTGCAATATGATTTTTGCCAAGGTGCAAATTTGCACCATCTAACTGGATTTACTGCTAATGCTAAATGTGGCCCCTAGTTGTGTACAGGTAAAATAGAACATTATTTCCCACAAGTTGAGTATTAGTGTTTTCTTGTTTACTTCCAAATGGAAGGAAAATGACATGAAATGATGTGTGTGTATAATATCAGCTATGCAAATGCTCTCATATAATAGGACTCATAACTTCTAATTTTGCCGTAGTGATTACAGATCAATAGTCAAACTCTGCTTCCTCGCCAGATTAATTTAAGCTATTAGTCTTTCTAGACACTGATTTGTATGTTTGTACGCAGCCCTTTCCCCCATGACAGAAAGCTTTAAACAAACGTCTGCCCTTAAAACAAATAGTTCTAGTAAAGCTTTAAATTTCCCCCGGGTGTTTTTTGCTCTCTGTCTGATTTCGGGGGTCTACTATGACAATACGAAGCTTTTATGTGATTGCCGCTTGCTGTGTTGCTGAAACGATCCACTGACGGATATATTTCTGTAAGCGGTTAATGGCAGGTAACACAGTGTATACATTATTCCTTTGTTCGCATGTACTAAGTGTGTTATGTATTTGCTGAGATGATGTATGTATAGTCACAAGTCTTCCTTGTGCCCATACACAATGGATGTAGTTTATAGGAGGACGGGGGGGAGGGAGGTATTATTGGTGTAGCTGCTGTTTTGTGTTCATTGAAGGACATTGAGCACCTGACAAACAACCAGAGAACATTTCCTACTCTACAGTCAACAAAAGCTCATCTATAGTTCTGCGAGCGTACGTAAGACAAGTTTCCATCAGAGCCACTGTTCTCATTGTGGTTTCTGTTGTCCTTAACCTTTCTGTTTATCCCTAGCAGGCAGGAGAGACGGGCTTGCGGCGTTCCACGTGAGTTACTCACAGGTTGGAGACCCGTCAGGCTGGTTAAATCTCTTGACGATACGTGGCGTAACCTCTCGTCTCCACGCAGTATGCAGGGGGGCTACAACACAAGCGGATGCAGAACAGTAATAACAAAGTATCCTGGAGCCAACTTGTTACTGCTCCTGTTAGAATCCCCAGTTGATACGCAACAGACATCGGTACAAAACATACGGGTTCATTTGTTTTTCATTGTCACGCTGTACTGTTGTAGCTAGCAGTAGTTTCCTTAAAGACTCACTAACCCACCTCGCTCGCTCACAGGGGACGGACAGGGCTGCCATCAGAAACGATGGGGCCCAGTACCAATTAATCTGGCAGGGCCCCCCTCCCCATACATACGCCCCCTATCCCTCATCACAGTACATTCCCCCCACTCCCTCATCACAGTAAAGTTTCCCCTCCCCCAATCACAATTAATGTCCCCCTCTCCTTCCTCCAATCACAGTTAATGTCCCCCTCCCCCCCCAATCACAGTTAATGTCCCCCTCTCCTTCCTCCAATCACAGTTAATGTCCCCCTCCCCCCCAATCACAGTTAATGTCCCCCTCTCCTTCCCCCAATCACAGTTAATGTCCCCCTCTCCTTCCGCCAATCACAGTTAATGTCCCCCTCTCCCTCCCCCAATCACAGTTAATGTCCCCCTCCCCCCCAATCACAGTTAATGTCCCCCTCTCCTTCCCCCAATCACAGTTAATGTCCCCCTCTCCCTCCCCAATCACAGTTAATGTCTCCCTCTCCTTCCAGTCTGCACATACAATGGGCCTGAGTCATTAAGGAGAGCAAAACATAAAACAGGATTAACTTTGCACCTGGGCAAAACCATGTTGCATTGGAGGGGGAAGTAAATTTATAATGTGGGGACAGATTTATAGTTGGGGTAGGGCTTGTCCTAGATCAACTTTAAATTTCAGTGTAATAATATAGCTAGCAAATATTTGTGTGCTAGATGAAAAGTAGCCAGTATTTATCTTATGTGCAAAATAATAAACTCATTTTCACCCCTTGCATTGTTGTAACATGGTTTGTCCTAGAGAACATTTACTCCTTTTTTTGCCTTACTTTCCTTAATGACTCAGGCCCGATGTGTTTTTAAAGTCTCTCTTACTTGCCTACACTTATTCTGTGCTATCTGGGGCATGCATGCATGTAGCTTTAATACAAAGACTATGACGTGACTATCATCGTACTGTAGCTGGTGCAAATGATACTGATGAAACTAAGCGCACTTACGAGAGACCGAGGACTTGAATCGGCCGCATCTGCATCGGAACGTCCTCAGAGCGCCCTTACTGTACATTGTCTACGTTCATCCGTTTTGTTGCTAGATCATGAGTTTTGTAGCAGTATTCAACATTCAGTATATTATAGAGCTAGAAAGCAAACAAAAGCGCCCAAAGCATTGACAGAAAACCTTCCTATTAATGGTGGATTCAAACTTTATGAAGAAATCTGAAAGATTTGTGAAAATCTAGAAGGATTGAAAGATACATTTTTTGGTAACTGATAAAATGTGTTGAGAAAATGTGTCTGTAACCTACAGGCAGTGGAGGCCGCCATTTTGTCGGCTATCAGTGCACAGAGGGATCATTGATCCCATGACAGAACATTCTTGAGGCACTGCGTCCTAGTGAATTGGCTGCAACACCATAAAAACTGATTAGTCTGCGACCACTTTCTGTAGTTGACATGTAGAGGAAAAACATATATATGTCTATCAAAGCTTTTTGTTAGGTTATAGACTCTTTTTAATTCATATCTGCTGTTGCATAAATATCTTTTGTGTCGCACTGTTACTAAGCTTTAATGCACTGCAGAGTAAATAAATACTTCAAAAATAAATGCTAATAAAAGTAATAAGTGGTTAAAGTATCGACTTTGAAGTATTTGTTGAATCTACCAGGAATCCGAGGGTTTCATTGTGTTTTTGCTCATAATAAGCATGCTGAGACAAGATGGCTCGTCTATAAGCCTGCTTCCAATAACGGCTGGAAGGTGTAAGACTGTGTAAGCTTCATGTCGGGTAATGTAACCTGCATTGTAAACAAAACACTGATTGTACAGGAGGAGGAAGAGGCTCCAGACTGTCCCAAAGCTACTCGAGAATATATTGCTTTCCTGAGAGTGCTCGTGTGTGAATAGAACTTACATGAAGATGAAAGGCCTCACGTCCTCCCCGCTCGCAGTCAGGAGGTTAAAAGTGGAATTAGAAGGCGGCGGTAGGAGCACGACTCACAGCGAAACAACTTTGCTTTTAAGTCAGGAGTACAGCATTAAGGCAAGAGCTATAGCCATAACAGTCCATTCAACTATAGGGTCCGGCCGCATAGGGGGCCGTTCCCAAAGGAAGCAATAATAAGGGCAAATTGACTGTATAAATAATTCAGACTAATGCATTTAGTCCTCTGTCCAATTGGATACTGACTGGGGATGGAGAACACATCATGGTGGGCATGACTAATGGTGCTATGGACCTTTCCAGTTGCATCAAAGGACACCTGGCACCCCTGTCATTCCTCCTTATCTCTTGTCCTTCTCTTTTTTTCGGCCACTTGGAAATGGGTCAATTGGTGAATAATACTCTATTTATGCTTTACAGTTACCACTGGAGATTAAAGAAAAGTGCTGTACGGGCAATTAAGTACGTAGAGGTTTGTGAAAGGGACAAAGGTTAAAAGTGGTTTCATTTGATTGTCCCATGTGATTATATATAGTTTATTGGAGAGGATACCAAACTTTCCCAGTTCGAGGCACCCTTAGGTAATTTTTTCAAGGCACCCCTTAAGCCAAAATAATTACCAAGTAGTCCCCCGACTTGCTTACCATCGGCCCTGGCACCCCTGTGAGATCGTCGCGGCACCCAGTTTGGGAACCACTGGGTTACTGTGTTTACCTTATTTCATGTAGGTAGATTTGTCTGACAAATGTGCGGTTGTCAGAGCCACTCCCTTGTTATTTTATGGCATCTGGCAATCTCAACTTGCAAATAGTCTGTCAGGCACCGTCCCCGCACTGCGCATATGTGCTGGGGACGGACGCCTGTATCTTGGAGCAGATCCCGTCCCGTTGCCTAGCCTAGCATAGCTTCTTTACTCGGTCTGTCGGACCGCCACAATCATCCTCCATCTATCAAGGGCCAGGATAGGGTTCACAAGTCCTCTCCTATGTCTGTGCCAGAGTATTGGTTTCACCTTTCTCCAGCGTGCTTTATCCTGCTCCCTTGTTCCTATTATTGCCTACTGGTTTCTGACTCCCGGCTTGTTCCTGATCACTCTCTCTGTCCTGCGATTTGGCTCCGTTGTTATCTGGATACCGACCCCTGGCTCGCCTTTGATCTTCCCTCTGGATCTCCCACTTGTACTGCGCTATCGCTTGCCTTCGGCCCGGACTGTACGACCGTTCCTGCTCTCTCCCATTGCACTGTTAACTAGCTTGGAGAACCACAACCTGTGCACCCCACGCAGCCAAGCCCATACCTCCTTGCGGGGGTCCCTGGTGAATACCGGGGGTGCGTTAGACTAGTGGTGTCAATGCCAGTCAGCGGCATCCTCAAAGTCATTATCGTGACATAGTCATAGTCAAGACAGTGAGGAAGCCCTGTCAAATGCCCCAAGAAGGTTGTCAGGGCTTAGATGCAGCAGGATCTGAATGTTGCCCAAGGGAAAGTCTCAGGCTCTCAAAGACAATTTAAATGTCTGAAAGTTTTGTGCATACTTGAGATCCATTGTATGTTTAGCAGCAGTGTATTACAGACAATTTAAGGACAGAAAGGCCCCATTGCACAAAACATGTAGCTAGCCACATTGCACATAGGTTCCCCCCAAATTGCCAACCATATTACACAGAGATTCTCAGTCACACTGGCCGGCACATTGCACAGTGATCCCCTATTGTCATTGCCAGTCCCGTTCACTAGCCATGTGTTCATCTAATCACCTGGTCAGGGTATCTAGATTGTTTAGTGTTTTGTAAGTAGAGTTATCACCTGTCCAGTTTTCGGAAAACTATATTTTTTTTTTTATGTATCTTTTAGATGACTGTTTGGTTTAACAAAAAACACACAAATAACGAAAAGTGAATTCTTGGGGACAAGCTTCATGTAGACATCTCATAGACTTCTAAGGGCGAAGTAAATGTGACACTGACCTCTTATACATTAAGCCATGAGACCTTAACCATCCACTGCCTGGAGAGCCCGTAGATAGGATACACTGTGCACAAATAAATGCAGTGTATCTTTACAATGGGGAGGTACTTGTCTAATTACCCTAACTATACACATCCGCTCGATAAAACCACGCAGGAGCTAAAGAGTTGAAGAGTTCAAACAGTCCTCAAATAATGTTGGCTGTTAATGCAACCAATTAGTGATGAGCAATAATAGAAATTGGTCGTTCTGTCTTGGAAATGTTGCATTTGATGGTCTCACATTGCTAAACATAGAGCTTTGTTATGTAAAATCGTATATAATCCAGAAATACCAATAATGAGGTGATGACCTCTGGAATAACATTGGTCTTTCAGGTTCATCGGTTCAGATGATACAAATGAGTCGCTCATCCCTTAGGGGGTCTCTTAAAAATTGAGAAACTGTTACTCAATTTTAATAAAATATGCTGCCGTTCCAGACGACTTCCATTATTAGAATGATTTTTTTCACACAGCCTTTGGCTGGCGTTAACGTGAAAACAAGACAGAAGTGCCCTTATTTCGGTGGCCTCTGAAGATTATTCTGGTTTAGCATGCAGGGAGTATGGTCCTTACATAAACGTCCCACATCATTCAATAGTCCTTTTCTGATCTTCAATTTCCAAGAGAATTATTTATGGCTTCTATATGAAATATTCATGGTGATGTCCCAAGCCTGTGATTCCCAGTAAAGAGAAACTGTGCTCATATTTTGCAGGTCTTAGTATAAATATTTAGGTCATAAAGCAGACGAGAACTAGGTGTTTTGTGGGAACCTCCTGTATATTTGGTTGGCGCATTTTTCCCTGTGTATTTAGCTGTGAATTGTAATGAGGCAGAACCAGGAGGGATGCGGAGATTTGGGAGAACTTACAGGCAGAGACATAAGCTCTCGCCCGGGTGTTATCTGCACAGATCCGGCTGATAATCACCAGTAAATTATTTCCCTGGTTCGCTGAACTGCAAAGAGTTAACAGGTCACCTGACCTGGGGTTGGTCAGTTGCATGATGGGTAATTTGGAAAGCTGTAAAAATGCGTCATGCCATGATGGTTGTAATTCACATGGCTAAGCGCGTGCACGAAACCTGTATTGGGAAGGAGTAGCTGGATCTGAGCGTTCCTTGCTGAATATGACCTATGCACAGTAATGCACGTTACACTGCACACAGATGCAACAAGGAGATTTTATATTGTGGGGCAAAATATTTAAATGAGAGCTTCAAGAGGTGGAGATTGACAGTGGCATAAAGAGGGGGTCCCAATGCAAACTCTGGGCAATAAAGCCCCATACACACCTTATTGTACTAAAGAGGGGGTGCAGTAAAGTGTATGCAAAGTGCACCTGCTGGAGATGAAGCCAATAATAGCATCATGATAGAAATACTCTTTCCTGGCAGGAATCTCTCCATCGGGCCCCCAAAACAAGGGCACCCCATCGCCGTCACAGCCACTAAAAACAAGGTGTTTCAGACCCTGGAGATTGTGCATTTAGCAATCAAAGTGGCATATTCAATTGTTGACATTACACGGAAAAGTAAGGCGGTGTACGCACTATTACCATCATTACGGTAATAGTGCACGCAATTACCATTATTACGGTACCTCTAACGCTGGATTTCAGCTCGCAGCTCAGGGAGCTGGGAGCTGAAATCCGGCTAAGTATTACCGTAATAACGGTAATACTTTTAATGCCGCGGGAAACAGCAACAATTGAATATGCCCCAAAGGAGCAATATATTAGAACAAAAATAAAACGTTGTAATTAATTAAGGGAACGGCTCAAAAAATGGTAGCATACAGGATATTGAAGTGACATTGTGAATCTCAATTCTTTAGCACTACGGAATTTGCTGGCGCTATATAAATAAATGTTGATGATGATGTAGATGACATTGTAACAGTTTCCGCCATGTGCTTTTACATCACCCACCACAACCCTGCAAGTAATGGCGCAAATCTTTGCCACAGAGGCACTTCCAGACATCAGAAAGCGGGCATGCACCTATGTATAGGCACATCCGTCACCTAGAACCCTTTGCGCAGCAAGAAATGATCTGGTCGTCCTTATATTAAGTACCCTTTGGATACCGGCTGTACCCTCAACACACAGTAACCAGCTTGTTGATCAAAGTGTTTCGTACTTCCCTTCCTTCATCTTTAGGATCTGTGAAGTACTGCAGAGCAATTTGCAGAATAATTTCAATTTTAATATTACCACGGCATACAAGCCGATGTTACAGGTCCCTCGCACAATCTAAGCGATAATTGGACGCTTTTTAATGCAGGCAGACATTACAAGAGCTACTTCTTTTGTGGGAAGTGTTAGATCCTTGGATCATTGTGAATAATGTATATGCTACATGAATTCTTTCTTGTAGGTAAAAGCAAGACATTTCCAAAAGTATGTCTCTGTCACTCCGCGAGCCAGTCCACAAAACAGGTAGCACACGGCAATACAGAGTGGCAGTGATCAGAGGGTATCAATCGTCAGGAATAAAAACACATTATAGGTGTCATGTTTAATATTTACTGAAAGGCGGCTATACTTACATACGCACAAATACACAATAAATATAGAGCCAGGCAGTGTTCAGTTGATCAATTCGAATAATAATAAAACTATTTTTTTTTTTTTAATTAGAAGCTTAAAAGAGTATTTTTAAAAGTTTAGTTGGCAGAGTTTATGTGGAAGGAATCATCTATGATATAGATCAAATAAATTGTTTTATTGAATGATAACATTAAAAAACAGCTCATGCACAAATCATATAAGACATACGGACATTGCAGCTAAGGAATTGTTTATCCACAATATTAGGAGGATATTAATCTACTGTGAGGAGGGAAAGTTCTATAATCAATAATACAGCAGAATCTTGATACTCAATCAGTCCCAGACTATCTTAGAGTATTATTGAAAAGATAATAAACCGGGTGTCTGGAACTCAGTCTTTAGAGCAAAGATTCCCACCGGAATATGATTATGTAGTGTATATACATAAACTACATGGACACCTGTATGTCATATCCGCATCTTATTCTGAAACCATGGGCATTAATGTGGAGTTGGTTCCTTGCTTAACTGTCTCCACTGTTCAGCTGAAAGGGCACTAGTAAGGTCAGACACTGATGTTTGGTACTAGTGAGGTTGGACAATGATGTTGGATGATAGTGAGATCGGGCACTGATGTTAGGTGATAGTCAGGAGATACTGATGTCGGGTGATAGTCAGGTGGGTACTAATGTTGTGTGAAGGTGAGGTTGTGCAATGATTTTGAGTGATGGTGAGGTCAGGCACTGATGTTGGGTGATAGTGAGGTCAGGCACTGATGTTGGGTGATAGTGAGGTTGGGCACTGATGTCAGGTGATAGTGAGGTTGGGCACTGATGTCAGGTGATAGTGAGGTTGGGCACTGATGCTGGGTGTTAGAGAGGTCGGGCACTGATGCTGGGTGTTAGAGAGGTCGGGCACTGATGGTGGGTGTTAGAGAGGTCGGGCACTGATGCTGGGTGTTAGTGAGGTCGGGCACTGATGCTGGGTGTTAGAGAGGTCGATCACTGATGCTGGGTGTTAGAGAGGTCGGGCACTGATGCTGGGTGTTAGAGAGGTCAGGCACTGATGGTGGGTGTTAGAGAGGTCGGGCACTGATGCTGGGTGTTAGTGAGGTCGGGCACTGATGCTGGGTGTTAGAGAGGTCGGGCACTGATGCTGGGTGTTAGAGAGGTCAGGCACTGATGGTGGGTGTTAGAGAGGTCGGGCACTGATGCTGGGTGTTAGAGAGGTCAGGCACTGATGGTGGGTGTTAGAGAGGTCGGGCACTGATGCTGGGTGTTAGTGAGGTCGATCACTGATGCTGGGTGTTAGAGAGGTCGGGCACTGATGATGGGTGAAGGTGAGGTTGGGCACTGATGTCAGGTGATAGTGAGGTCGGGCACTGATGTCAGGTGATAGTGAGGTCGGGCACTGATGTCAGGTGATAGTGAGGTTGGGCACTGATGTCAGGTGATAGTGAGGTCGGGCACTGATGTCAGGTGATAGTGAGGTCGGGCACTGATGTCAGGTGATAGTGAGGTTGGGCACTGATGCTGGGTGTTAGAGAGGTCGGGCACTGATGATGGGTGAAGGTGAGGTCGGGCACTGATGTCAGGTGATAGTGAGGTCGATCACTGATGCTGGGTGTTAGAGAGGTTGGGCACTGATGTTGGATAACAGTGAGGTTGGGCACTGATGTCAGGTGTTAGAGAGGTCGGGCACTGATGATGGGTGTTAGAGAGGTCGGGCACTGATGATGGGTGAAGGTTAGGTCGGGCACTGATGTCAGGTGATAGTGAGGTTGGGCACTGATGTCAGGTGTTAGTGAGGTCGGGCACTGATGCTGGGTGTTAGTGAGGTCGGGCACTGATGCTGGGTGTTAGAGAGGTCGGGCACTGATGATGGGTGAAGGTGAGGTTGGGCACTGATGTCAGGTGATAGTGAGGTCGATCACTGATGCTGGGTGTTAGTGAGGTTGGGCACTGATGATGGGTGAAGGTTAGGTCGGGCACTGATGTTAGGTGATTGTGAGGTTGGGTACTAATGTTAATGCATTTTATTTGATGGACCTCACTTTGTGCATGGGGGCATTGTCATGCTGAATCAGGAAAGGGCCTTCCCCAAACTGTTGCCGCAAAGTTGGAATCTCAGAATATCATTGTATGCTGTAGCATTACCATTTCCCTGGAACTAACCTTTACAGTTGTCAGTTTACAGTGCCATAGGAAGCATTCTCCTGGCATCCGTCAAACCCACATTCATCCGTCAGACTGCTAGATGGTGAACTGTAATTCGTCACTCCAGAAAATGCGTTTCCACTGTTACAGAGTCCATCTAACCGATGTTTGGTACTGTGCAGGATGATCTGAGGATGATGTGCGGCTGTTTACACTTGGAAACCGAATCCATAAAGCTCCCAACAAACAGTTCTTGTGCTGACGTTGCTTCCAGAGTCAGTTTGGAACTCTTGAATTGCAACAGACAATGTTTACGTGCTGGTCTCTTCAGCACTTGGCAGTCCCGGTCTGTGAGCTTGTGTGGTCTACTTCATGGCTGGTCTGTTGTTACTCCTACACGTTTCCACTTCACAATAACATCACTTACAGTTGGCTTTGAATTTTTACATACATCATATATACAATTCCAATTTTCTTGGGTAAAGTAAAAGGCGAAAAAGATTCTCAGCTAAACTGATGCATCTAAAAGTCAAAGAAAAAAATGGGCCCCTTGAAGTGACACAAACCTCTCCCAGCAAAACGTTAATAGCACTGCCCTATTTGAGTGCAATCTGCATACCACACCCCAAACAGCAATTCTGAGATTTTAGATGTAATATAAGTTAGTGGTTACCCAACGTGTATCGCTAAACTTTTAACTGTAAACTTTTTCCCTTGCTTGTCTCCACTCTAACGTTGTGTTATAATTGCACACCCTGTCCCGGGTATGTAAAACAATAGATGCAGATTTTGAGAAGGAACAAAAGACCCCTGACAATGGCACGGCAAAGTCCTGGAAGAGACTTCTGAAAACCTTTGCATTCCATCCTACGGTCTCCAGACAGAGGAGGTTGTTTGAGGATTATCTATTCTCTCCGCTTCAGACTTGTGTCAGTTTGCTGAGGATGTAGTAAAAATAGCTTATTGTTCTCTGAAATGTCGGTATGACCCTCTACTGCTAGCCAATGCCGCCCAAAGCTGCTATCTAGTGGAAGGGTCTAATAAGGTGCTTCAGTGAAAAATGAAGCTTGTTGTTAGGGAGAAAGAAAATCAGAAGTAGTAAGCGCGGCCGTCTGTCCCATATTTTATAATTAATAATGGCACCGACGGGTGTGGCTTTTCAGGAGGGATATATGAAGTTCCAGAAATTCTGTTCATTGCCATTAGACAGATTATTTTTTATTCTGGTATCAAATAACGATTTGCTACGATTTACTCTGATTCACCAGCAAGTGAAAACTAGGAAGAGTGCTTAAAAGTTCTTTTTTTTCTCTTTTTTGAGGATGGGGGGGTGAGATGGAGTATAAAGTTGGTTCAGCTATGTTTGAAAAATATTGCATCTCAGTTCGGAATAAACCTTCAATTTACGGGTGCATGCAATCATTTTTGCTATGCGGCTTTCAGACAGAGTGCTCTAGGATGAATCCTTCTGTACTTTTTCTCTTCAAGTAGTGGTGATTGGTGGCTACAACCATGACTAATTTAGATTTTTTTTTCTAGGGAATTGTTACAAATATTAAGTGATGATGAGTGAGAGCTTACAGTTTGCACTTCGCAATTGTCATCAGATACAGCTTTAGTCCCACAACAATCAACATGCAACATGTACATCATCTTCAGCCTCATCACTCTCAGCAAGGATAACAATGCAAGATATACAAGTAAAATGTGCAATTGTATTTGTAGTGCCCCTTCAATACTAGATCAAGAGAGACACACACCACGCTACGTGTGTGTTTGACACCCCAGGAGAGTGTTTTCTGAGTGGGTATCTCTGGAATTGAATCTGCAAAGAGAAACTCTGTGGAGCAGGGACATAAGTATCATCAGGTTACCCCATGTTCCTTTAATTAAGCATGCAATGAGGGGTCTGGAGATGCACGCCCATCAAGGGGCCCACACCATCTCTTCTCTGCATACACAGTGGAGCCAGACTGAGTGATCAGTCTGTTGTAATTTAAAAGCCTGGGGATATAATTGCTATTAAAACAGTTCTTAGCACTTACTTTGCTGAGTGCATTTTGCTGTCATCTGCTACGTAGTCCAACAACTTAGCAACAACAGCAAAGATAGAGGTTTTCATACAATTGGGGGCTTGGCTATGCACCATTGGGGCATGGCTAGCATGTAAAAAGCCCTAGGCTACCCTCCTACAGAAAAAAACCTGCATTGTTGTGTACACCATTGGCACAAGGGTGCAGTGCCCGCTCGCCAGAGCGTGACATATGTCCCAGCACTCCTGACTTTCAGGACATATATCACCATAGTGTAGTATATAAAGAATGCAGTGTGTACATAAAGAGTTCACAGTCTTGGCCTGCCCCTTAATTTGGGCAAACAGTCACCAAAAACTGGGATTGTCCCACTAGAATCACAACATTTCACAGACTCTCCTGCTCTCTACTACATGTTCTTGTCACTTTCACTTCCTGTGGCTGCAGGTTACTTTAGTTGTGGCTGGTCTGGATCCTGGAATGTTGGGGGCCCTATTTAGAAAAAATATATGAGTACATTTAGAAAATTACAACCAGCCCTAGCGTTAAATCAATAGCACCCACAAGTAAGAAATAGGGCTTCCTCCAGCCCCAACATTACAATAATAGTATTCCCATTTAATAAATAAACCTATTTCCTTCCCTGCAAACAGCCCAAGCAATAAATGCCCTCACTCTCCTTCATCATTGTGCCATGCTGCCCCCCTTCTCCTTCATCAATGTGCCATGCTGCTCCCCACCTCTCCTTTATCACTGTGCCATGCTGCTCCACCCCCTCTCATTCATCACTGTGCCATGCTGCCACCCCCTCTCCTTCATCACTGTGCCATGCTGCCACCCCCTCTCCTTCATCACTGTGCCATGCTGCCACCCCCCTTCTCCTTCATCACTGTGCCATGCTGCCCCCCACCTTCCCCATCATCTCTCGGTGCCAGACCCTGTGGCAGGACTGGGCCCGGATAAATAGTACCCCCCCCCCCCCCTCTCTCAGCGGACCTGTACATAGTAGCTGATGATGTCTTAATAGAGGTTGCATAATAAAGGATACTGTGTGTCTTTTCACTGACAAACTTGTATCTATTAGATAAGGGAAAAAAGAACTGTCCTTGAAAGCTTCACTGTAAAATTCTGTGATGTCAGCTGTTTATATAACTCTTTATAGTGAAAATAACATCAGTTCTGGAAGTACTGTCATGGAAGGAATAAAATAAATGTCATTCTCCTCTCATTCTTTCCTCTCAAGTATTGTGATGTCATAGAGCCAATTGTATATTCTCATATTGCACATAGATCCAACACATCTCTTATAAAGCATCTTGTTTCTAAGCAACTGGGAGAGAGAGAGAGAGAGCGAGAGAGAAAGAAACGACAGGAGCTGAAAACAGTTCACACAAATCACTCCTTTGGCTCTTCACCCAATGCCCGTCTATCAGCAGGCCGATCATATCTCCACGCTCTTCAATTTATTCCTGTCTATTTAAAGCAATGCCGCATTATTGAAATGAGCGGGACCGGGGTCCATTCGCAGTTTATCGAATGGCGCGAGAGCTCACAGCTAGAGATGAGTTTTTACTCTACAAAGGGCAGTGTCTCCTATAGTCATGTAATGATCTACTAACTAAAACTAGGTCAGTTCACACCGAATATGCCTCCCAAACTGGTCGGAGCAATTTGATGAAAGGAAAGTAAGTTGCATAGTGAGACACTGAGGAGTCATTTCTCAGATGAAGCTAAGATCTGTATCTACTGAACTCACTGATTACAGAGAATGAAAGAGAACATCGGACCCTTTAAACCCAGCCGTAACGATGTATAACGTACTGCGTGGCAGCGCGATTCTCTATTCATAATTTTCTTAAAATAAATTTTCTGTATTGCTTGCAGCCCGGTATTAGGTAAAATGCCGTTTGGATCTTTTTCCTGAATGAATTATAAATTGTAATGGAGAGTATTTCTTATGAATAATCTCGGCCTATAGTAAAGGACTAAAGACCCGTTGATGTGCCTTAAAATGCAAATACTCATATAGGTAATGAGAGAATGTTTATATTCAATTTCAAACTTGATGTAACATTATTAGTTACGCTGGCTCTAGGCAGTTAGTTGCAATATAGGTTAAGTTTAGCATCCTGAATGCAAAAATTAGATTTTGTGTTGCAGGGCGAGCTATTAAACCGAGCTTTTAGGGGAGGATTAAGTGCTTTCTAGGACACATGTCTGGGTTGCCCTGTAAAACAACTTCACTTTTACACTTTTTTGCAGGACATTCAGTTGTGACAAATTTCGCACAAACCAAGCACATTTTATGCAGCGGCACACACAGAGCTGCACAAATGCCAAAGTAATAATAATTCTTAAAATGTACAAAAATGTGACACATGAAATAAAGATCTGCCCGATGTCTTTTAGGACAAAATGGAAATGACATAATTAATAAAGGATGTGGTCCAAAATGTGATTGCTTTTATTGAGGGGTGCACAGGAGTTAATGCATTGAGAGTGCAGAATAAGAACTGAGATCTGCATAGGAACGAAGGATAATAAAAGCTTTGCTGTATCTTTAACTGAGTATACTCTGGAGTGTTAATAGTTAACTATTGGATATGCCCATCCGGTGTCATAGGGGAGGGGTTCAGAGGCTATCAGTTGGATGAGTTTTATTCAGCCTTGCAGATCTGGATGTTGCCCACCTACCCTCCCTGCTTCGTTGATTCCTGGGAACGTGAGGAATCGGCTGGATACTGTTCAGGATGGGTATCAGCTGGATGCGGTCATGGTTGTCCGCGAAGATGGATGGAGTTTTGGCCGGAAAACACAGTGCATTCGGCGGCCAGTGGTTGTTTGGACGCACATTTACGGTATAGGGCACGTTGAACCCGCCTCTCTTCGAGTGAATCGGCTATTAATCTCGGTTCAGGTACCGTCCCTGTGGTTGCTTCCCGTATAGCCCAGAGGATGGGCGGGTTCAGTAGAATTGGGACGTGGTGCCCAGTCCAGGTAGATATGTGCGCCCGGGGTGTGATTGGTTGGTCCCCCACTTGAACCCAGGGGTTTGGTTGTTCCCCAGATGAGGAAGTCCTAAGGATATGCTAGGACAGTTGGGTTTTGCCTGGCGCACGTTGACTGACTGCTTTATTCTCCTCCACCATAGTTAAATAAATCATTTAATTTTGCCACACTCAAGTTTTGTGTCATTACTCTAAGGTAATAGTTGAATAAGATGAAGAGGGTAAAAGAGGTTAAGATATCAGACATAAGCCTTTTATAGCGGCTGATTCACTATTAGCTCATGGCTCAAGTTCACAGAAGAGATGTTTTAACGGACTGACTCCGCTGGCTGAGTTCAGTTAAAGCCGGGACCTGACGAGAGGAGCTGCAGAGAGTCAGAGCGCAACAGAGAGTGCGGCACAGATCACAAGCACCAAGTAGGGAAATCTTAGGAATGACAGGAAAAGACAGAAGAGGGGAGAATAAACAGAAGGAAAAGGATGAGGGGGAAGAGGAAAGAAGTTTTTGGAAATAGTTATCGGGCGATATGGTGAATCTCTTCTCAGATGACCATCGTAGACAACGTGGAATTTTAAAAATCATAAAACAAAGAAAAAATGTAGCAGGGGTTAAGCACACGAAGACAGAACCGGGGGTGACCCGTCCAGTAACCAACGGCCAATACAATTACATCGCCTACATTAAGCTGAAAACAAATATGAAATATGATTTTGTGTCACAGGGGTTATTTGACTCCGTTAAATTGTTGGCACTTACAGGGGTCTAATAGTTCTTTGCTGTCACTAACATGCATCATTCATGTTATTTTGCCCAATCTTGACCATTTGCAGTAAGAATTGTGTGACTATAATTTGGAAACCTGACTTGTCCCCAGTAACACAAAGCTCCGGCCGTCAGACTCTTTGTTACATATTTTCACATTCTCTCTGCTCAGATTTACACAGAACATTTTCTCCACTATTTGAAAAGTTTGTAGAAAAAATCAGACCCGACTCTAGAGATTAATTTAGCAGCAAAAACTCAAAGCTTTGACAGTACTTTTCAGTTTAATTAACTGTTTTCCCTATCAGGGCTTTTTACTTTTTAATTAAATAGGGGAAGTGGCTGTTTTTCATGTTAGAGAATCAGCTGCCATTTTTAAAAGGAATTTATTCTACAGATATAAGCAGGAGATTAACAAACCAGAACAACGGGGACTCAAATCTCCTAACGTGGAATTAATAGGAATAACATTGATTTTTAATTGATCAATAATGGATACTTATACTGTACCAGTCACCTAAATACAGTGGACTAAACCAATATCCATGAGGAAGCAGTCTGTCCTTTCACTAGGAGAATGGCCGCCTCTGCTATATGTAGGAGACAGGTCAACTTTCAGATTAGTCTACCGATAAACAGAAATGCTATTGATTCCTTTACTACAATGAATGCAAATCTGCAGATCAATGTGCGTAAATCACAATTTGCTCTAAACATCACACTGGAATTGGGAATACCGGAAATATATATTTTTTTTTTTTTCTGATCTACTCCCAGTCGTGCTTAGAACTTGAAATGAACGCGCTCAGCACGACTTCATGCAACGAACCGCGCGGGAACTGGAGTAGATCATTTTAAAACCTCTAATCCTGCCCTAGACTATATTATCAGTCACGTTTCGGGGGGGAGATACCTGCATTGCCTCAGAACGGTAATCACACTCATGCTTCTAAAGGGACATTACAATGTTTCATAATGTAAAAAGTAGAGATGCTCAGGCTCGGTTCCCCGAGAACCGAACACACTCGAACATAGCAGATCCGAATACCGAGCCGGCTCGGTAGTTTTGCGCGCCCTCCTGAATTCAAAACTAGGTAAAACGTCATTGTTACGTCGTCGGATCTCGCGAGCTTTGGATTCTATAAGTACCCGCCCTTCATAGTGATCCAGCGCCATTTCACAGAGGGACACAGAAGGGGTAGCACAGTCTGTAGAGCAGCTTCATAGGTAGATAAGAAAGGGGAGGGGTAGCAGTGTTCTTCAAATTCTCCAGTGACATTCAGGAGAGCTCCACTGCTAATTCTCATTGCTGAAATACAAATAATAGGTCTGGCAGGCTTGGTCTTCTAAATCTGCAGTCTTTGTTTGAAAGTGTATGAAAATAATATTGTGACCTGTGAGGTGGTCAAAATTGACTGCAAATGACTTGAAATTAGTGTTATTGAGGTTAATAATAATGTAGGGGGGAGCAAAAATATGTGATTTTAGCAAAAAAAATAGGGATTTTAGGAAGAAATCGAGATCCAAAAACAAAACACGCAAAGGCGGTTTTGTCAAAACCAAAACACGAAGTTGATCTAGATCCCAAACCAAAACCAGAACCAGAACACGGGGGTCAGTGAACATCTCTAGTAAAAACAGACCTGAGAGTAGTGCATAACGAACAATATTAAGTCCTGAATAGTCATTATAGGTTATGGGAAATGTGGCCTCTAATATGGAAAGAAGAAGGGATAATTCTTCACAATAGGGATCCCACAGCAAAGATCTTTTCATTGGTCCTATCTACAGCTCTGACAAGACTCTGGATAGTTTCAAATCTTGATCTAGATGTACAGTTATTCTCGGATCAAGGCTCGGACTACTGTTAAGTCTAGTGGGATACTGTTAGAGAAACGTAAGAGTTCGGATTAAAGCTATTATGTTGAGCTTAGATCAAGCAACTCCCTTGAAAGAGAACACTACCCTCTCGGAAATAAGGTCTCTTTTGTTTTTCTCCAGGAGGTTAAGACAGAAGCAATTTCTGGTTTCTCCAGACACTTGGTGGACCCAAGGCCAATGTCCCTTTAGCACCTATATTAAAACCGCTTTGGTAATAACATAGAGGATGGAATCGCAAGAATCATCATCATCATCATCATTTATTTATATAGCGCCAACATATTCCTTAGCGCTTTACAATTGGGGACAAACATAGTAAACTAATAAACAAACTGGGTAAAACAGACAAAGAGGTGAGAAGGCTGTTCGCAAGCTTACAATCTATGTGACAATGGGAGTTTGACACATGAGGTTAAGTCTACATTTGCAGTTGGCCCAGCCAGACTGCAAAGGTAAAAGTGACTCATAAGCTAAATGATCCCGTCACACAACAATGTTGGTCATGGGGTAGTTGTATAATGGGTGGTAATAGGGTAATGTAGTGAGGTTAAGAGGGTGGTTGAGGAATATTATAAGCTTGTCTGAAGAGGTGGGTTTTCAGAGAACGCTTGAAAGCTTGTAGACCAGAGGAGAGTCTTATTGTGCGAGGGAGAGAATTCCATAGATACTCACAAATAATGTTAGAATAGACCAAACATTGTGCAAAAAAGGTTTCAATCAAATAAATGTAACTGACAGAAGGTGTGTGACGGCAGTAACCATATTGTACTGGGAAAAGGACCATTTTTCGGGGGGAAAAAAATATGCTATATTTCTGCCCTGCCCCGGTTGTAATAAATGGCCCCTAAGCAGTCATGTGTTCTTGTAAAAATGCATTTTCTCATTTGATTCCAAAATTGCTGTGTTCTATCTGACATAGCGCTAATATCATGCTGTGACACTCTTTCAAAGGTTGTCAGGTATGATGAAGATTTTAATGAGCATTGTGCTAAAAATGATTGATATCACCATGAGACTAAGATTCAGATAACTCGGTGAAATTGTGAAAGTTAAATTCTTCAGTGACTCAATTACTCTAATGTAGTAAAAGTGTCGATCAAACTCAGTTTTACTCTCCTCGCTCCTCTAATACGGCCCAATTACTGCTCTTTCATATACAGCCGACCGCACTCCTCCCGTGTAATGAACATGTGTCTATATCGCTGCTCTAAGAGGAAAAACTCAAAAATGTGGATCTTTAACGGACATTTCAGACATTTTGCATGAACCCTGGGAAAATTCAGCGATTGATAAGAGAAGCAGAGCATGAAATCAGCTTCTGTCCTGCTGGTTAACAATGTTTTTGTTTTCCGTAAACATCTGTAACTGTGCTGGGGAGCAGATGGCAGAACTTGCAGACCTCTCAAGATTTTAAACAGTAAAATTGGGACAAGATAAGCCCCATCTCATGACCCATCCAAACTGCACAACATTTCGGCCAAACCACGCCCAGGTCCACACAACCGTGCAGATCCTCATGACGCCACACCCAAGGATTGGGACAATTCCACCAACGTCGGGACTGTTAGCAGGTATTCACATGTGCATATTTTTATGTGATGCCCCTGCCGCAGTGGTTAGGAGCCCCTAAAGCAGTTATTTCCACCTATCCAAAAAAACATTTGCTCACACAACAGTGGGCACTAAATTGCTGCTCAAATTCACAAATTGTCCCTTAAATTAGGGGCTAAAATTCTGTTCCACAAATATGATTTCTCTTCCTTCTCGCTCTATTGGTGCAATCTAGTGACAGTTTTGGACAAACTAAAGGCCTGGGTCATAATCGAGACTTGGATTCCCAAACACCCCATGAAGTTTGGACTCATCCCTTGTGCCCATTGCCACATACTAGATAATATTTCCTGGTATTGTCCAGAAGAATGTAGTATGCCCAGCAATTGTCCAGTAGCAATAAGTACTATGCCTTATAATTGCCTAGCAAAGGCATAATATTCCCTTTAAATGCCCAACAGAGTGTAGTATGACCTGCTGTGTATCATATGTTGGTAACTGCCTAGTAGCATGTAATATATTCAGTACGTATCCAGCTGCATGTAATATACCAAATAATTGCCCACAAGGATGTATTATGACCAATAATTGGCAGGCACATATAGGGGGGTATTCAATTGTCAGCGAGGTTTTTTTTTAAGTCATTTTAACGCTATCATTTTCATTTTCGAGCAGGTTAACTTTACCCGCGATTCAATTCCATTTTTAACGCTCAGTTTTTTTTCATGAAACAGTCCTCTCGCGCTCCAGTAGACGGTCTATTGAAAGTATAGGGTGTGCGAGAGGCAGCCACGTTAAAAGCTGTTCAATTGTTTAACGCAGCGCGTTAAACAGGCCAATATGCTGTTTTATCTCGCACCTCTTTGGTGTGTGTTAAAAATAAAACAAATCTCTGAAAAGTATTTGAAATCATGTAATAATGTGAAAAAAAAGTTGAACTTATGTTTATCACTAATGCCTAACTTGTGTAAGTTAATTTTCTTGTGAAAAAATAATGAAATAAAATAAGCATTACAATAAATAAATAAATAAAATCACAAATTAATTATATTTATGTATGTTTTTGGTACAAATATGAATGTACTAATGTGTTTTGACATGGTATCGATGATTCTATGGTAAAAAAAATAGTTAAATTAAAAAATATGCTAAAGAAAGTACTGTAATGTAGATATTATCTATGTGTAATGCAATCTAATGTATGGAAATGTATGCAAAACCTTTTTTTGTGTTATACATGACCACGTTAAAATTCCCCTTCACTCCCCTAAAAACTCGCAAACACAATGTTTAACGCGCTGGTAGCGTTCCCTTTTTTTCAATTGAATTGCACAAGTTTTCCCGCTGAAATAACTAAAAACAGTCGCTATTGCAGTTAAAAACCTACAGGAGATTTTTTTTTTTTTTAACGCTGCGGGGGGAAAAAAAACTTGCGGACAATTGAATACCCCCCATAGTCTGCACAATCATTACACAGCAGTAGAATGTTATATGATCAGTATCTGACCAGCAGTACATATAATGCCCAGTAATTACCCAGCAGTATGTTATAAGTTCAATAATTGCCCAGCTGCATGTAATAAGCACAGTTATTGCCCAGCATGGTGCAATATGCACAATAATCACCCAGCAACGAGTAATATGTCCAGTAACTATCCAGGAGTAGGTAACATGCCCAGTAATTGTCCACTAGCATTTTCTACTTTGTTTATTGCTCAGCAGGATATCGCACGTCCAGCAGGATGTGCACTCACTTGCCCGCTGTCTCGGATCTGTTGGCACTGGATCCTTTGTCTTGGTCCCGCTGATTGTAGTCTTTTCCCAGCGGGATGGTGCTGTTCACACTACCAGCTTCTAATCATCCAATCCCATTTATTTTGTTCTCATTAGAAAAGAGTTAATGTCCATTAATACCATGTTGTGTAGAAATGTGTTGTGTATCGCTGTAACGGGGCTTTACATTACAATAGTCCTGTAGTACAACCGGGGGGCACCAGCATCTCAGGCTGCATCTGATTCATATCACATTCCCTGATATGGCAATAAGAGGGATAAGTTGTGTTTGCTAAAGCTTTGTGTGTGAGCTCTGGCCCAGCGGGGGAGCGGTAATTACCAGGGATGAAACATTTATACCGTAATGTGCTGTGTACATAATCAGCAGCATAACAAATTAGAACAAGCAAAAGATCATCTTCTGACTTCTCCCTGTACGGGAGCATAGGGGGAGGGGGGCGTAAAACTCTCCTCTAGGTGTTTCCGTATGGCCAGGATGAGATTGGGGGGGGCAAGTTCTGTTCATAGAAATAAATAAAGGGTAAAATCAGAGAGTTGCAATTGGCAGATGATAATCTTTCGGGCAGCCTGGGGAGTTTCCTGCTAAAATATCTGTATTTCTTAGTAATCAAGGGTCATTAACGGAGGTGAGCTGGTAATTAGCAGGCATGTTCTGAGTCCTCTAACCAGCATTGATTGTAATCTTCGGGGAATGTCGTATTAATCAGCGTGTATGTAGGAGGACAGTTTGTCTTGCTGACATTTGTGTAATCTGTCATTAGCACAGGGACAGTTGTGTATCCTGTGCTGTATGTGTAAGCTCCAAAAAAGCGCCAATTACATTACACGGCGCTGTACAGAGCATATGCCGTCATTCACATCAGTCCCTGCACCATTGGAGCTTACAATCTAAATCTGCCCACCTCACACACACACACACACAGAACAGACAAACTCCAAACAGACAGGGGCCTGCTCTGGACCCCAGCGATGTGAGGCGTCAATGCTAATCACTGCGCCATATTGCTGCCCAATCTAAAGGTCATTTAAAAACCAGGAGTAATGTGTACACAGAGCGCAAAGCCGTATCTCCCCTTTCATGTCTATTTCTGCGTTATTACACCTGTTTACATGGGTGACAGCGCAGATGAGCGCACCAAGAGGTACTTCAGACACTAATCCATGTTCTTACCCTCTATGACAGTGTGACGGCAGTAACTGAGCCCCATAAGGTCTGTGCGTTTAGCCGTAGCGGCGGCAAAGCCCAATTTTCCAAATCCGGTACCTCATTAAGGAGGGACGTGATTTAGCTTTAGCTATAAAATTGCACCTTTTGCATACGCGGAAATATGTGTCCATAGTCCTTGCATGAATTGCTTTATTCTTAGAGCTGCACGTACCTTAAGATGTAGCACTAGAAATCTACTTTATAGATATGGTGATGATGTGTGACCGCCATCATCAACAACTCTGAAACTGCACCAGGCTTATGGGAGGTGAAAAGATACATCTAATTAAAGAATACATGTAAGTCAAAACTGGACGCATCTCGAAGGGTCTCATTGTACTGATCTTATACGTGAACAGCCCAGACCCGCCTCTCTACGCACAAGTGGACGCAAGATTTTACTTCCATTAAGCGCTAAATCAGACCCTATGTGGCCAATTTGGACATAAATCATTAATTTCAGCTGGACGGCCGGATCTGATTATGTACGGCCATGTATGGGTCTGATTGGGGTTTTTATCAATCAGAATGAGTTGGTGATGATTGACATGATCCCACACATGGTTATATCAGCCCAATTTGATCACTTGCAACCAAATTGTCTGTCCAAATTGCCATGTGTGTGTCTGGCTTAAGACCTGTCATGTTATGGGTGTGTCATACACATTTGTGAAAAGTACAAATAACTTTTCATATTGAATTAACTGATATTTTAGGTTTAGTGGCAATTTCACGGAAAATAAACCCGAACTATAAAACGTTATATTGTTCCATTAAAATTATACTAGCCGGAGTCGATCTGCGTTCATAAATGTAGTAGTCAAATATTATATATATATTTTTTTCCCCATAACATTTTTGCATCTGTAAAGCTTATGGATTCAGTTTATATAAATGTCAACGATTCTCACCAAAAGGAAAGCACAATGGCAAATAAACTGTTATTGTACAATTTGAGCCAGTAAGCAAACCCAAAAACTTTGCGTCCGCTCTTTTCTCCAAAAGAAAAACCTTTGACCGCTCATTTCTCTAAAGCATCGTTTGAACCCATTACAAAATGCTGACACAGTTACTAACATTGCATTGTCTAAAAAAAAAGAAAATGTTTGTGCAGATCAAAGGATCAAAGGAGAAAAGGCAATTAAAATATTGGATGTGGTTTGTTGATGTACAAGAAGAATATTCATCAGCTGCTTAAATCACTAAAGTGATGCGATGGAATTTACTAAAGAGGCTACTGGCAGCGGACACAAATCGATTGTTAGCGGCGTGCCCGAGAAATGTCGCTGAGACAGGTCAGGGGCTATCTGATGGCGACATTGGCCAATATCTACAAAAAATGGCACGAAAAAAACCACAGCGAGAAGCAGCTCTATCATGACGCTTCGATGGCGCAGGTTGAGCGTCTTGCTGTAAAATGTGATTGTAGAGTTTATGTTTGACCTGGCAGAATTAATTGTATCTATGCCAAATAGCAATGGCACCTGAAACACCAAATAACTGGTATTTTGAGAGTATCTTCGTTTTGTCTACTCTACATTGACCATTGGTCCACTCTGGTGACGTCCATGGTATGTGAAGGTGCGCAAAAAATTATAAATACATCATTTATCACACTCCTACCACTTCAATATCCCTCCAGCATGCAGCTAATAATATATCGTATAAAAAACGTCTTTACCAGAGACTTGGGACTAACCAACCATAAACACCTTATAAGTGGATATTGGTTTATGAATACTTTGTATAAATGATATAATTACATTCTCTACCTTTTTTCTTCAAGAGTGGGCCGCAGTAAGCAATTTTTTTAATAGCAGTTAATTATTATTACTGTAATTAGTATCATTTGCATGGGAGTTTCCATTTCTAAATGGATTAATTTATCTATTTACTGAGATCTAAGTGAAATATTATGATGTCCTGTGTATATATATATATATATATATATATATATATATATATCTCAATGTTCTGTCATGATAATTATTTTGAATGTTTGAATGTAGTTATGTTGTTTTGGTGTTTTTTATGTGATATATGTGAGATATATATGAATAAACATTTGGGGGTAAATGTATCAAGCTGAGAGTTTTCTGGCGGGTATGAAAAACCAATCAGATTCTAGCTATCATTTATTTAATACATTCTACAAAATGACAGCTAGAATCTGATTGGTTGCTATAGGCAACATCTCCACTTTTCAAACCCGCCGGAAAACTCTTAGCTTGATACATTTACCCCTTGGTATATGTTAATAGATTTTATTATGCGTTTTTTATAGCAAGATTCCCTTTTCAATTGCTATTAAAAATAATATAGCGCTGCTTTTATTTTTATTTTTTTGCTTTCTAATCAAGTCAAGATCTACAGATTCCCTTTTGTAGCAACTGATTATTCTTTTTAATACTTATAATCTTTTTAGCACCTGCAATGTATCATTTTTCTTTTGTTTGCATTGGTAGAAATGCGCCTAAAAAGTATCTGTCACGTCCAAAAGACATGTCAACTATCATTCCCTTCCGCAGGTAGAAAAATCTTTGAAGCCCCCACTATACAGAGTGCACCCCAAAAAATGTGTGATCTCCCTCCGCTGAATCGCAATGAAATATCCTGCAATGTAAAATGAAGTCTAATTTTTGCAAGTGAGTGCAATCTGCAAAGCTTGCTGAGATCCTCAACGTCACAAAATACATTTGGCGCTGCGAGTAGGACATTTTGCAGCCTTGGCTATAAGCATTTGTGTCCCTCTCCATTTTCTCCTATCACACTGCCTTAGTACAAATCCTTCCACTTCTTCTTTCTCCTGCTTTGTATTTGCTGCCGTTCCTCACTTCTCTTCTGTTTAGACATTGAATTGTGCGACTGTAACAAATGAATTCTGTTTCCCGCTGACTTTCTTACTTGAAATGAAAGGACACTTAAATGACAATCAAGAATTGATTAGCATCGGGCTCTGCTTCATTTTCTAGCACAGACAGTCTCAGTTCTCTGGAAATGCCATCTGAGGCTTGGTAAATATCAGAGTGTGTCCCTCTGCAATGACCTTCTGCACTGCCCTGTACACATGGATTTCCCATTTGCTTCCCAGAAATTCAGATCCTTCAGGCTTTATATAGCTTTATATAGAGACCCAATACTGCAAAGGTAGCGACCTGTGGACCTCCAGCTATTGTAACAGGGTCAAAATGTGCTGTAATAAATATATGGGTAGTATAAATGACCATTTGCCCCTCTGCACAGCAAGAAACACCATGAAAAATGAACTCTCTCCATCGCGCTGCTCTGCAAAAGTAGGTGCACTGGTTCGCCTTTTCTGTACGTAGCAAAGAACTCCATCATTCCACTAAAATCCAACCACACCCACCCTAGCCTCTGCAACTCCACAAATATCACCATTCACACTCCCGCCTGCTCCCTACGCTCGGCAAATGACCGTTGCCTCTCCTCCACTCTGATCACCTCTTCCCACTCCAGAATCCAAGACTTCTCCCGTGCTGCCCCCCTGCACTGGAATGACCTTCCGCGCTCCATCCGTCTCGCTCCCAATCTGTGCTCCTTCAAACGAGCACTCAAAACTCGCCTGTTCCTCAAAGCCTACCAACCTTCCACCTAGCCCCTCATCTCCTCCGCTCGTTCTCCCCTCTCTCCCCCTTGCATCACCGCCTCCCTATCGTGCCTGTTTCGTACACCCTCCTTTAGGATGTAAGCTCGAATGAGCAGGGCCCCTCTTCCCTCCTGTCTCCATACCCGTTCTTCTGCTCCGTATTTACTCCATTTGTCTGCCCGGAGCCTCTGAACCATTGGTACTTTGTGTTTACTGTTCTGTACTGTTCCACCCTGTATGGTTTACTTTGTATGTTTGTACTATGTACGACGCTGCGGATACCTTGTGGCGCCTAACAAATAAATGATAATAATAATAATAATAATTCCACCACAGTGCTGTGCACTTTTTCGGAAATCTGGGTACATTTTTGCAATTCAAGTCACACAATGGGACCGAGGTTGATTTGAGCTGAAACTCAGCCACTTTGTGCTTGGTAAATTACAGTCACTGCGTGGAGCAGTGGATCCATAATAAGGGGCATGGTCAGTGATGTCACTGCAGCTCAGAAGACTGCAGCCTCAGCTTTTTGACCTGCATCAGCTCCCATTAAGAGACTGTCCTAAAGATATAGGAGGAATTACAGCTGTCTGTAAGGGAGAGGGGGTGTAAATACTTTACTTTTTAATGAAGATGCAGTGAATTATCACGTTAACCGTAAACTGTGTAAAATGTAGCTGTAGATGCTATTTTTAGTTCCTACTATTCTATGTTCCAAACGAATTCTCTAAAAGGTACCAAGCCACTCGCCAGCTTTATCCACACAATTTTGCTGCTGGATCCAGACCTCTGGCAGCGAAAGATAAATATATTTCACACTTGTGTCCTGTACAGACGTTTCTTATTCTCCACCAGATGAGATGCAGCCAGGGAGTCACAGCTCCCAAATCTATTAGGGACATGAAATGTTGTTAGGCACGCTGCATGATCTGATCTGACCGTAAAATAAAATAGGTCAGAGGAATAATGAATGTAATAAAATAACTATTGTCATAGGGGACACTTCAAAGCCCCTTTCTCCCAGCTCCAGCTATCGCTGGGGATACAGTTAATTAGCCAAGATGATCATTAATTATTCTCTGCAAGTCAGGGTCCAAATATATTTTCTAGTGTAAAAAATTCAGGATGTTAATGGGATTTTGTATTAATAATTTAAGTGGATTATTTAGTACTGGGATAGGGACGTTATTGTCCACTTTTCTAGCACTGATAGTAAATAGCTCATTCATCTTAAAGGGAAAATACAGCTTAGTAAGCACCCGGTATCTTGGGGACTGAACCGACATCAGTGTATAGCCAGACGTGGTGCCTCGTGCCTCTAGTATGTCACTGGTTCCTAGGGAGTCGATAGGCTGTTGTGGATATTGGTACAGCCACAGTGATGTCTTTGGTTCATAGTGATAGGCTGCATCAGGGGCAGGCTGGGCTGGGGGGCAGAGGGGCATCCTGGGCCTGTCCTATAGTGGGCTACCTTTGGCTGAGTCACTGGGGCCATTTGCACTTTTTTTTCCCACCTCCAATGTGTATGTTCCTGTGTTTTCAACACTCAGCTCCACTCGGCTTTTTATAAGGGTCCAAAGCATTCTTTGTCATTTTATTTTCATTAAAATCAGAACTGTATAGCAGAACGGAGCCGTGATCGAGCGCTACTCAGGGTGAAACTCCTGTCGCCGTTCTTGTCTCTCCTACTGGCTTATCCTCAAGCGCCCGTCCAGGGATGACCCCTTGTCTTCAGCCCTTACCATGGGAATACGTCAAGATTTATCTTTCATATCTTCTTTTTACTTTTTACTTCTTTTCACGAGAACAACTCGTCACTATTTTAAAATTGACTTCAGTTTATACCTCTCCCTGTCTCAATTTTGCACCCCAAAAATGTTTGCACGCTCCAAAAGCCTCATACCCTAGGCTGCAGCCTAGTCAGCCTATTGGATAATAAGGCCCGGTTTATGGGATTGTGAGCTGTACCGTTTCAGTGGCCGCTGACTATACTAATTTCACATCTGTGCACACTCCGGACATTAACATTAGCACGTCGTCCATGTCTTTACTCTCTCACAGCTGAAGCACCCTGACAAGCCGGAGTGTCATACAGGAACTATGTAATGGATTATTCCCAGGACTGGGCTTACCTGTAGCCCAGTCCTGGGAATCATTATGTTTATCGTACCATAATCATTAGGCTTACCGTATAAAAGTTAAAGGGCAATAATCATTACAGAAAAATAATTTATTTTTTACATCAAATATTAGTTTTAATTTGGCCATTATTTAATACCACTTAAGGAAAAAAGATACAGATTAGACTATAAACTATTATACTCAGGTCTTTTAAATTCTAAATAATCAGTTGCTCAGATCTGTGCCGCGTTCCCGCGTCAGTGAACATCTGACACCTTTGCTTTGAGCAGAAGAGTTTATGATAAATGCATTATTCACACTTGCACTTTGCACTTTTTATATAAATGGGGAGGTGATGCCTCCAGCCACAGGCGAGGGCGTCCTGCTTCATGTAGGTGTGTAATGGGGTCTTATAACGAGCTGGGCGGTGGCTCCAGTCTCTCTGGGGCACATGATAGCGCTGCTACAGCTAATATTTCTGGCCCCCCTGTCTGACTCCTCTCTCTGCTACATTTCAGCATTCTGTTTTGTCACTTGGCTGTTTGTAAGCATCTCCCCTCAGGCCTGTTTATGTCGTACAATCTGTGAGGTTGGGGACATAGTAATCAATAGATCTGCTCCCATTCTGGAGCTTTAATTAGTTCCCAGGTGTCAGGGCTTGCAGAAAGCGTGGGGGGGATAGGAAAGCAGCCCTGGGGAGCCGAGCTGTGCAGGGATAACGGAGATTTACCCTGCGGCAATTGAATATTGCCATTGTTTAATTTAGTGATTCCATCCATAATTAGACTCTTCACTGGCAGACCCTCCCCCCCCCACACACACACACAAACACACACACATACACACACATACACAAACACACACACATACACAGACACAGACACAGACACACACACACACACACATACACACAGACACACACACAGACACACACACACACACATACACAAACATGCACACATACACAGACACACACACACACACACACACACACACACACACACAGACATCCATACAAGGCGCAGAGCTGGTCTTGCCGTTAATTCCCTGCCCATTATCAGGATTCCTGCACCAATATCAATTCATATTATACACACGCTGAAGGAATGCACAAACGACTGTGCAGCCAGCTGATTATGCCATCAAAATACAAGCAATAAATACATTGCAGAGAAGAAACGTTATTGGAATGAATGTTTTTAGTATATTGTGTCAAATTAAATGTAATTTACATTTCGTTTTAATTTATTTTGATGAATAAAAATATACTTTTGTCGGCATATTTTGCTTTTTACGTATGTTTCGCACTGTTGTCTACTGAGGATGTTAAAAAGGAAGATCAGCTCAAATTTTTTGAGGGAAAAATCATATCCGCTGAATAATAACAATAATAATAATAATAATAATAATAATGATAATTATAATTCTCTCTTCCTTACCCATCCTCTGTATCCATTCTCCTGCTGCCACCAGTAAAGGAACATTTTTCTTGCCTCCATCAGCCGTTAGTCCGGGGCCTTAGGGCACTTCTTTATTTTTTATTTACTGATATTCACACTTAGCGCCCTTGTGGGCGGCCCACTCCCCAAGTTATCGAAGACTCCTTCCTTCTGGGGGAAGCTGAGAAACATTTCCTTCAGGGAAGCTTCAGCCGACCTCGGGGAGAAAGGGCATGGAGGTGGTCCTGAAGACCATTGACTCTAAGGGGCCTTATGGCTCTGGGGGTCGGGGGATGTCAAGGGTCCCCCTCTAGCTGCAGCAAAGGGGGGTCTAAAGACCCACAATCCACTAAAGGGCCTTATGGCTCTGGGGGATGGGGAGAAACGGGGCCCTTTCCCTTTAGGGAGGGATCCAAAGGTTCAAGCCCCCGGTACAGGCTTTTTTGCACTGGACTGGGAGCTTCGGAGCACCGCTATGTAATAGTTGTGGATGTAATCTGCTTTATTTCCCACTCATCCACCCCATAGAGTGTTATATATAGCAATAAAATATTACTCCAAAGAAGTGAAGAAATGAGCATTATAGACAAATCCGACAATGCTGCTATGTTCTAAGTGTGCAGAAGAGGAGAGAAGATTGGAACAGTCAGACGAAGTCCCAGCATACATCACAAATCCCGATCACATACAGCAGCAGCCCATAGATTGTAAGCCTGTGAGCAGGGCCCTCTTACCTCTCTGTCTGGATGTATTACCCAGTATTGTTGTATTAATCTTTGTTCCCAATTGTAAAGCGCTACAGACTCTGCCGGCGCTTTATAAATAAATGTAGATGATGATGATCCACAGTTATTGCCCGAGAACAATCCAGGAGTGTCAGAGGTAAGGTCCTCTTATAAGGCTATAGTCATGTGACATTTGTTTGATTATTGCTGATTGGCTTGCTTGCATTCCATGCACTGTCATTGGCCGGATTCTCCAGGGGGTGTAAATTATGGGTGAATTACGATGAATTTCGCAATCTGCCCCTTTTGCAGTCGGGCGTGAAACATATCTGTACATATGTTATAGACATCAGGCGACTATGAAGCTGCTTAGAAAACTATATCATGTATCTTGTACTGAATCTCTTCAGCTGTGTAAAAACCCATTTTTTTTTTCTTCAACAACTGTCTCAAGCAAGAAACAGTAAATGTCAAGTTTTTGTACAGACGCCGTGGCCCCAATAGGACGTCTTCCTAGAACTAAAACTTTGGGGTTAAATTTACTCCATGAAAATAAGCCACCAAATCAGTCAGCATCAGGCCGTGATTGCAGCTTAATAGAAAAAGCGATGAGGTGTGAAAAATTGTTTGTGCACAAATGTTGACAGTAACACAAAGAGGACAATATTAATGACCTCAGAAACGGCTGTTGTGCTGTCAGGGCAGAAAACAGCGGAGGGACGGAACGTTGGGTAACATTGACATATGCACAAATAATCATGTGAGTGGGTCGATTTCCCAGCGGGACCTCTGAGTGGGATAGGAGGTGAATGGACACAGAGCGTGGGGAATCCTAGAGCGACTGAGACACTTAAACACTGAGCAAGTCCTTTGAAGTCTTGATCAACCAGTTACTTTTATTAACGTCAAATTTAGATGAATATTTGCACGAAAGCCTAGCAATCCGTCAGCAATTAATGTTTCTGTGTCTATTGTAAACTAGATAATAGAAGCTTGATTAAAAGTTAAATGCTAAATTGCAACTTTTGAATATACGTGCACTTTCTGCATTTGCATTTCAAGCAGCATGTATCATAAAAAAAACTTATAGATACATCCGGAGCAAAACTGAGGCCATTGTCGTCAGTTTGAGCATCCACTTCTAGAATTAAAAAACTTTTTATTTTTAAATCATATTTTTATATATAAAAAAAAAAATATAAAAGTATTAATAAATTCTATCTAAAATAAAATTACCCAAGGAAATAATGTTTATTTCCTGTGGGCTGGGATGTAGCCCTGTGCACTTCGAAAAGTTTCCATCAGAAAAAAAATATTTTGATACTATTATTCTGATTGTTATGGTAAATTATTATTATTTGATAAACAGATCCCCCCCTTTTTTTTTAAACACAGCAAAATTATTACAAAAATGACAATATTTTGGGGTGTTAGTATAGCAACAATTTAGTTCAACACATAACAGATTTGTTGGTATAAAGTTTGCATCCTGTGTCTGCCACAACGGAATGTAAAGGTCTTTACAGGTGTGATGCAGGTGACCTATGAATGGGACAGAGAGAGAGAGGATAAGTGTACAGGGCATGGTGTGGCGGCAAAAGGGTTAAAGGTTTGTGTGCGGAGAGAATGAGGATGAAAGACAACTGGAGAGCACAAAACAAAGCAAAAGAGGGTGAGGTGCCAGCACGCAGGCATACCCGCTATTGCCTGTCCAAGTCCTCTGTCTGTCACCATGGCACTGGAGAATTTTAAAGTCTATGGGCCTGATTTAGAGTCGGACACAAGTTCAACTGATCAGCATAAAAAGCACTTTTAGCCAAGTATGCGCCACAGTTTGCACTCCGACTGAGACGGACCTTCTCCTTGCTCCTCTCTAAAGATCAGTGTGACTCGGAATACTGTATAAATTACGGGGATGCAATTTACACTTACAAGTTAAGTGTAAATTGTGTTCAACTCTAAATCACCCCCTTTATAGTCATTTTGCAAATAAGTTTGCTGTCTTTAAACAAAAAAAAAACAAACTGTAATGTGTTGATATAAACTGTTGTCATACTAAAGCCCAAAAATATTGGAAGTACCAGAATAAATACGCTGGCTTTAAAAATCTAAATTCAAGAACAAATTGTAACCAAAACAAAGCAATGAAAGAGTAAAAAACACAACAACAGGTAACGAGAGCTTTGGAACGAGTGCTCGATGGAACTGCTAGAGGAAAACAAAACATACTTTAGCCATTGAATTGGACTTTGTTGCTCCCACCTACACACCTATATAGGAACATAAAGTTGGTCATGAATATGAAGTGTTCACGAACGATTGCATGAAAAAGTATAGATTGCATCACAACAGGTAAAAAAAAAATCTCTGATTGGTTACTATGGTTTAGTACAAATTCACATCTAAATGTAACGCTAGAAAATAACCCTAAATCTCTCTATCATTACTGCAATATTAATTACTTTTATTTATTTAACTAGTGTCAGAAAATAGATCATTATATACTGTGCTATCCACAAACAGCGCTCAGAAACAAATCCAATTAGTGTCAGTTAAGAAGGTTAAGATGTAAATTAAATACCATCATCTGCTAGTCAGACCTTTGTTGCTCCTTGTAGCTGACATTGGGGCATGAACTGAGTCACCGAGCTGGTGCTCCGTATGTATCCCCATCATTATTGACTTTGGACAAATTGAAAAAAAAAAGGTCACAGTTAATTGGGTTCAGCATTTAACTGCAGAAGCCACAGAGAATAGTTTGTTCTGGGCTTATTCTGTGGATATAATGCATCCTGAGCACTTGTCGCACTTCATGGTACGGCGAGGGGGTCAGTGATGTCTGCATGGGTTCAGCTTGTAGGATTAGATAAGATTCTTTAGGTTGAAATCTGTCTATGCTGATATTATGTTACAGTATCTTTATCAAATAGTATCATGATATAGTATAGTATCATCATCATCATCATTTATTTATATAGCGCCACTAATTTGCAGCGCTGTACAGAGAACTCGCTCACATCAGTCCCTGCCCCATTGGGGCTTACAGTCTAAATTCCCTAACATACACACAGACAGACAGAGACAGAGAGACAGACTAGGGTCAATTTGTTAGCAGCCAATTAACCTATCAGTATGTTTTTGGGGTGTGGGAGGAAACCGGAGCACTCGGAGGAAACCCACGCAAACACAGGGAGAACATACAAACTCCTCACAGATAAGGCCATGGTCGGGAATTGAACTCATGACCCCCAGTGCTGTTCACTACGCCATCGTACATATAATATATTATATCTCTCTCTGTAGCCCTTACTGAAGAGCACAGAGGAAGCCCTAAAGATAAAGATATTTAATTATTAAAAAGTGTCAGGAGGGTGCACACAAGCCAACAAATAACAGTTATCGGAATATGAAAATGTCCTGGAAATATTTTGGTTATTTTCAGAATAATGGTCTTATAAATCCAGGGTCCTTATGTCTTATAACAGACAACCCCCTAATGTAGACTGCATATAGTATGTCTTTGCTTGGTCAGTTTGGATATTTTGGAACAAACCAATTCATGAAGGCTTGTCCATACCCAGACAAAGCTCAGTCCAATCTGATTGGATCAGTCTCCCTCTGGTGTGGCCGAAAACAAGTGGAGTACAAAATTTGGCTACGTCTGATGGAATACACTTGCCTTTCTGAATGCCGGCTTAGTTATGAGATATTTAAATGGTGTGGGTGGATTCCCTTTTTAATACGTGACTGCAGAGACTGCCCCTCCAAAAATGCCCTTATCTGTCCCAAGGTGAGAGAGATCAGGGGGTAAATGTATCAAGCTGAGAGTTTTTCGGCGGGTTTGAAAAACCAATCAGATTCTAGCTATTATTTATTTAGTACATTCTACAAAATGACAGCTAGAATCTGATTGGTTGCTATAGGCAACATCTCCACTTTTCAAACCCGCCGGAAAACTCTCAGCTTGATACATTTACCCCTAGGTGTTGGCCTATACTTTTAATTGGACACCTCCTGCACCATCCGAAGGAGGGGGCATTTATAGGTGGAACTCTTCATTGTAATAAGAGACAGTAAAACAGCAATGTCATATATTGAATTACGACAGTTCGGATGTCCCAATCCTCTCATGATTTATTATTAAGACATAAACAAGGAGTATTTTAAGTAGAAAAGTTATGATTAATCTAGGAGAGGCACACAAGTAATACTATACAGGAGTGACATTTCTAGTTTTTTTTTACTTTTTCCAAAATGGTTACTCGACGCGTTTCACAGAGCTGCAACTTAAAAGTGAAAAGAGGCTATGGATGAACTTTGTTGGCATCGTTTAGTCCACGCATTTTTAAATATACTCCAAGGGGAAAGAAAGAGATTGGATGTTTTATTATAGGGATAGAACCAAAAAGTGCATTATGCCGGCAGAGACGTTACACAGAAACCTCCCCAAGAAAGGCTGCGTCGAGAGATTACAGCTCCCCGTTCTCAGCCCTGCCAGCCTGCAAACCATGTATCTTCTAGTTAAGGAGAAGCATGAAGGAGATTTGCATAAATTAATGTAATTACAGAATTAGTATAAAGCAGCCAGACTAGAACGCATGACTCTACTAATAAAAAGACTCCTTGCGGGATTTGCTAATCGGTAGAATTAAAACCATCTTTGTTAAAAAGCTAGTTGAACGTGTTAGGAGGGAGACAGTTCTGGTGATTGATAACCCGTTCAGAAGAAGAACTCAGAACAGTGGAGCAGGTTCATCTTAGATACATTAAAGGGTCCATTAATCAAAGTAGTAATTTGAGAATTTTTTACACAGCTGCAGTTGTCTTTCCTGTAACATTGTGTGTTCTGGACTTATAAGAAAATCCATATTTCCAGACTGCGTTGGCATCTGCTTTTCAGACTCTGAGCAAAACTAAAGAGTGCACTGTATATTTTAAGATAAACTACCTATATATCAATCTGTTGTGATTTTTTTTAAAAATATCTAATTATCGCAATAAAATAAAATCACCTATCGCCGCAATTTTATGAAGAAAATATTGCCACTTACATAAGCAGAACTTAATGGTCAACTTAGTGCTTAATTCAGTTGGAAAGCACTGCAATGTAAGACCAATGTAATAAAAACATTTAAATGTGCTATAGTGACACACGTAGTTAGACTGCCCGTACTCCCCTTAATCTCAAGATTAAATTACCAGGCTCAAGCAAGAGGTATTTTAAGGGAGAGAAAAAAATATATGTACATTTTAAGATGGGGTGATCCTAAGTGGCCCTAGGTGGAGTTTGAAGCAACACTGTTAATCTTTCCACATTTTTTTGTGGGCCCATAATCCCTCAAACCTAAGCACAATGCAAAACTTTGGGGACAGTTCCCAAAAGGGTAATCTTACTGCATTAATTTATATGCATCCAGCTGGACAAATAGTGTAATTTTGTGCACTTGAGGTTACGTGGATTCAGGAATCGGTCTTTAAAAAGAACTTGGAATACACCCCAGAAAGATTTTCTGACCTTTGGCCCTAAGGGTGAGCAAGACTTACGCTAGACAGATGGGTATAAGGAGCACAAAGCGTGTCACCTACGTTCATTGTCGGCAGCTGTTTGTGGTCTGAATTTACAGTCATGAAATAGCAGCCTAGTAATTCACAATGAGCCTGTGACATCACTGAGACCGAACAAGGTTCAAGGAGTTCTATTAAACATAACACCACTTATTACAGAAACTCTTCAGATATTTCCAAGTCAGCGGCTAAAAGTACTTTACAGCTCGTGAATCACTTGTGAAGATCAGGCTGAAAATAGTTTAGCAAGCGAGAAAAAAGTTTGTCTTTTAAAAAGTTGCTTTTGGAACAAATTGTTTTTTAAAAAGTCATGAATGAATTGATAGAAACAAAATAAAAAATACTATATAAGATTTGGGGGTGGGGAGGTTATAGTCGAGTCTTACAGTGTTTTAAAACCTAAACAAAAGTTTATGGACTGTACCGAAAAGATGTTTGTGAAATAGCTTTGTGACCCCATGGTTCAGCGTTTTATTAGGGTCATTCTTATTGTACTTCTACCTTTGCCTCTTCCTATATTTGCTCCTTAACTGACTTCAGTGGTGCCTATAAAGCAGCAGTGTCATAATGACTGGAATTGCTGATACTGAGAAACATTTTTGTTGATCCATGATCTCAGAAACGCGGTGGGTATACGGACCTGGATAGTCTGATCTCTCTATAAATAAAGTGTACCGGCAGAATATTTAATAACCTGGGTGGATATGTGAGTCAGACCCTCTGTAAACATGGTGGCCCCCGAAACACTGACCAGTATGGACTATATTTCCCCTGTTTTACACAATAAAGTACAAACGTCAGAATCGTAGGTTTAAATTACAATGTATAAAGAGGTGAAGGTGCAGCACAAATCCCTCCTCGACTTGCTCAAGTGCGCCAAAGTGCACAGGTATATGGAGCAATTTGGCAGCATTTGCGAAGGAGAAGAAGTCTAGTTGATAGGAGGAATTGGGAGGAGTGAGGGAATTCTTTGCTAAGTACCGAGCAGGAACACCAATATGCCTATTATAATAAGTTTCAATTTGCAGAGCAAGATTTTTGAAATCAGGGGTGGGAAGGGTTTTTTATGGACTGATCTTGTTGTTTCGAAGGGTGCGCAGTCATTTCCGCATTGCAAGGAACTTTGCAAAAGGTCTCGACTATGGCACTACCTCTAAACTGGCTGATATTGAGGTTCATCCTACACTTTATATGGGCGGTATTTTGCACCGTTCAATTGCACATTTGAGCAAAGCTAATTTCTAGGCTTACGAGTACGATGCATGTAAATGGGTCTGACAATTAAGCCCATTGTCTCAATGACAGAATGCCCACATTTTTGTCTCAATTAATGCATGGCAACCCCCAATGATCTCCCAAACAGAAGTAAAAATTCTACGTAAACACCGCATGTAAAACGCGTTAGCACAACCATTCCTGCTCTGCAAAAAGTGCACCATCTGTGAGCTGGCGCAGAACAGATCTGGTCCTGTACTTCATGGGACCCGCTTTGGACCTGCACGTTGCTCGCCGGTGTTTCCAGATGCACTTAGAATAATTACACCACTTCCCGCACAAAAGTGTCACTTTTAATAAACTGCCATTATTAAAATGAATTTTCATCAATTTACTGCTTGAGACAGCAGCTTTGTTATAGGGGGGGTGTAGTGTGACATCACTGTGGGTGTGGCCAGGCCAGGAAGTTCAGAAAAAAATCACATTACATATAACATGTAACATGTGACCGTAATATGTGATAAGTGACTAAGGGGTATATTTACTAAACTGCAGGTTTGAAAAAGTGGAGCTGTTGCCTATAGCAACCAATCAGATTCTAGCTGTCATTTTTGTAGACTGTACTAAATAAATGAGAACTAGAATCTGATTGGTTGCTATGCTCTGCCTAGATAGCCGAGTCTTACAGTGTTTTAAAACCTAAACAAAAGTTTATGGACTGTACCGAAATGATGTTTGTGAAATAGCTTTGTGACCTCATGGTTCAGCGTTTTAATTAATAATGTACTACCTTATAATTACCGTACTGGAGTGTACCAATTAACTAATGTTATTGCTAAAAATATAATGAGGGGAACGTGTGTACAAAATAATAATATTGGAACATGGGTAATAATAATGAGCTTAGTAGTTGATAGCAAACAATAGGTTTGCAGAGAGGATATTGTTGTCCAACTTGCTTTTTAGTGACCCCCAGCCCCTATATATCAATACAGCGGGGTCTCCTAGAGCCCCAGGCATGAACCCCCAGTGGCTGTCAGGGCATGCTGGATACTGTAGTTCCACAACAGCTGGAGATTTCTGCTGATTTCCTAAGCCTGATCTAAAGGTCTGCAACTTAATTATTCAGCTATTCAATTACACGTGACATATATATTTTTTTAAAATATATTTTGATTATTGTTCTTTTTTAATTAAAAGTACAAGGTTACTAAACAGAACTATATGACAGGCTTCTTATCGAGAAAACATTCTTTGTATCTCTTTTCATTAAAATATCACAACGGTTAATGGTTTTATCAGCGTGACATTGAACAAGACAAAAGACTTCGTGAAAATACATATTGGTTTTTGAATGTTCCCAACTGTGCGGATCTTACTGTTAACACCAAACATTTCCATTGTCTGATGTACTGGTTAGGCAAATCTGGCACCTCTTTCAAGCCTAACCCCCACCAAACCCACCCCCAACGTTAACGTACGCTCTCCTGTAATGCAAAAGACCTCGTCTATGTTGCTGTTTTTATTGCATGATTATTTTGTGTTTATGCATTGACCAAAGTACGGCTAGAACTGCGCTTCTCTGCAACTGATAAGCGCTGAATGCATCCGATTAACATACCTCCAAACTCAGTGGCAAATGCAGGATTTGTAGAGGGGGGTTTCCACACCACGCCGCCAGTGGGCGTGGCCACCATGCATGGGGGCGTGGCTATCATTTTAGAGAGTGCTTGGCTGCTCTCCAACTTTTCCTATCCCTATAATATACATGGGCAATGCTGCGTGCACTACTGTTAGGTGCACGCAGCTCTCTCTTTTCGAGCAGAGCCGTGTGAAGCGGGGGCAGGGTCCAGCCACCTCAATTATACAGTGTCCCAGGCTTGGAGGGGGGGTTCCAGGCACTGGGAACCCCCCCCCCCCTCCCTTCCCCTCCCCCCACTTGGTTTGCCTATGAAACTGTTCCAATTTCAGCAGGACAGTCTCGATTTTAGAGGGGGGGTAATTTGCCTTGTGGGTGAGAATGTTGTGGAAGGAAGGTATGTGATGGGTAGGCTAGCAGTCACCTGGGGGCAAGGCTACGCCCCTATAGCACAGCAACCACGCCCGCTTTATGACTTGGACACACCCCTGTGCCGCTGCCGGAGACAGACATGTTGGGAAGTATGTATTAATAACACAGGATGAGAACTAATTTCCCCCAGCTTAAAGTTAGTACAAAATTAAAGTCCTTCTGTGGCGCGGAAAGTATTGCTCGCCCTACCGCACAGCAAGGATGTCCGCCCAGCAAGGACGGCCAAGGATTGCGCTCTTTGTATGGTACATTTTGCGCGGCGTCGATGAAGGCTATAGGGTCGCACTTTGGGAACAAACAAACTGCAGCAACGAGCCGGAGAATCTTTGGTTCATTTGTTACCCGGGCGCATCGGAGTGATGAATCATTTCTTAGCATTCATTTCGGATAAATAATTGGTCTGTTACTCTGGTTCCCAGCAAGATGCATGAAATGTTAATGGTCTGTTAAGAGCAACATTTGTTTCATTTGACGGTGTTTTAGAAACACTGTCACACCGCGAATTACTGATGTTCAACCTCATAATTGGATTATTAAAATATTGGGCCCATCCACTTATTAATCACGGACTGCTCGTTTTGTTTTTAAATTGCTAGATAATAGAAATAGCCATTAACGACAGTTCATCATCATCCAGGTAAATGTTATATTTATGGATATTAAAATATTAATTTGAGAAAATAGCGTTTTGATGGGGGGGGGATTTTCCAGGTGGGTGTTTTATGGCTGAGTGATATAACAGTGCGGAAAATAGGATTTTTTTTGTTAAGGAACAGGATTTGTCTTCCTTATTGTGTATGTGGGACATCCGTGGGGCTATTTAGGGATCGTAGATATTGGCGCTGTCGCTGATCATACAGCTTTCACGGTGAGCGCAAAGTGATGGATGCACAGTGGTCACTTGGATTTGGCTCTGATAATCAGGCGAGTACAGACCAGCTTCTCCTGATAGGGGAACTTTATTTTTAGGTACGTTTTATCTGTCTTTGATGTGGCTGAATCCACCTCATAGAGATGGAAATTCAAACATGTGTAAGAACTGTTAGTAATTCAAAGCAACCAATCAGAGATCAGCTTACAGCAGTATAGTGTCATCAAACTTGTGAAAGCTGACATTCCATTGGTTGCTATGGGATATTGGTGACACTATGTTATTAAACACGCATGTGTGTGTAAACGCTGCCTGATCTCCTGCTTTATGTATGGGTGCACTATCCTTGGGAGGGGGGGTCCATCCCACCCCAGCTTGTGCAGTGTCCGGCTGGGAAATCATACAAAATGCATCAGCCTGAAATTGGTGGGGGGAAAATTCAAAACATTTACTTAGCACTTCTTATCTGATTGGTTGAGAAGCGATAGGAAATATACTTGTACATTCCCACCACTTTCTGATTGGCTGAAGCTTTCAACCAATCAGAACTCAAATAAGTGTGTGAAGAGAATATCTTGTTAGAATATCTTTATTCTATGTCGTCCCACTATCCTATTACTATTTCTGATTGACATAATAACATTGTCCCATCTTTTTGTGTTCCCTGCAGTAGACAGGAGTGAGGAAGGCAAGTACATTGTTTCTTTTTCATTAGCTGCCCGCTAATATATTAATTGCCATTCAAAAATGATGCTGCCCAATACCTCTTCTTATTGGAATAATTCCTGATGCTTGAAATATACCTTACTGCCTGAAATTGACTGTTGACAACTCATAAACATGCTGCTGCTGCCATTTGACATAATAGTTTAGGAAAAACTGTCTTTCCTTTGCAACATTCTGTAACCATGGAAACAATCACTGCAGACCAAATCTGCTTCCATAGTTACAGAGGTTTCTAAGGAAGGTGAGTTAAACTGAATTCCCCCCTATGTGTCAAATAACAGCAAAATCTTGTTTATGAGTCTTCAACAGCCAAGAAGTGCTGCTTCAACTATCCTGTTGTTCCAGTAAATTGTAGCACCCAGCATAATGATTTTAATTTGGTAACATAATTTTTTAATTCAAGTTACCCTTTAAACTTAGTTCTGTGGTTTTACCGTTCATTGGAGTGATGTCAACAATATGTTCTAGAGTCCAAACGCAGACAGGTAACCAGACAGCTTATAGGACGGAATATCTAGACGTACAAGCAGAGGTCGGGAAAGGTGACTGCCGGATACAGGCTCCTTAGGGCCTGTTTTACAGTTTATATTGTTATATAATTCACCTGTGTAATACTCATATATTAAGCAGAAGGACAGAGAGCAGCGGGTCTGCAGGAAGGGAGAGAGACGTAATTAAAAAAAGATAACGTGGATAATTTATAGACGAGTTTACAATCAGTTAGATTGCTGTTAACCATTCTCCGCCCTATGGGTTCGATCTGAATATATACGATGTGCATTTATAAGGTCAGGATTCATAGAGACATCGCTGAGTTGCAGCGTGAAACCTCCCCACCCTACAGATGCCCATTTATAATAGTTTAAGTCTGGTTTTTTTTGTGCACAAATAAGACAATGCTGAAATCTTCCTCCATACAGAAGAAAGATAAGCGCGCTCCGTTCTCTGCAAAGTGCTAAAACTTGCCGCCTGATTATCCGGCTTCGTTTAATAGATTTATTCCAACGTGCTGTTAGGAAGTGAAACAGGGTAATTACCTTCCAATAAATGAGCCGCTATTCTCAAATGAGTTCCTGGTAAAGGCTGACAGTTCTCTTTTTAAGGTTAACCCATTAAGCACCACAGCCGACAATAAAGAGTTCAATAAAGATGCCGTGTATCGTTTTCCGTCTCTAACTCAAGGTCCATCCGCGACAGGCTATCAGGCCTCAACAAGCGCTCAACACCTTTCAGACTACAAAAGGGAACATTTGGCAGCATCGTAACATTCGTAATCACATAAATATGGTTCATTTTGGGCTGGCTGAACGGGGAGATGTCCTGAACCAGTTCTACGGGCAGATCTTCTGTCTCCGTAAATTATTTAGGGCTTTTCTGGGTATGGACGGAGTAAGAGCTCCTCACTGCTCCACACCAACAAATGTAAAAAATAATGCGTTAAATATTAATGCACAACACATTGTGGTGAAGTGGTTGGCAGGATGTGAAGACCCCGAGGAGGATGCATTAGGCAGAGAGTGAGGGAGAGGGAGGTTTCCTCCTCGGATTAGTTAGAAGATGTTTCCAGGTACAGACTCAGGAAACGGAGGTTTCTGGGGGAATCAGCTGAGGAGAAAGAAACCGCGTACAGAAGGAGGCCGTCTGGGCATGAGACACTACACCACGAATATGGGTGGGAAATAATATTATTATGTTTATTTATATAGCATTACACAACTGTGCCACCGTGCAGCTCCAGGATGCAGAACTTGACTATGTCCAATGGAACGGTGACGTTCCAATCCTGCAGTGTGTACGCACTCAGGACCGGCAGTGTCCATAGATCTCTATGGAGTGTGCAGAGTCACCGTCTTTTCAGCAGATGGTTATGACAGATGAAGAGCACAGATCTGACGGTAAATCGTGCAAAACGTGTATAGTGTGTACACAGGAATCGGCTGCTGATCGGGACTTTCATTCGTTGATGAAATCGTTAACGATATCACATCGGGATAATTTTTCTGTAGTGTGTACTTAGCCCTTCCTTAATGGGAACATTCTATCATATTTTTCTGTGGTATAAGGGCTCCAAGCAAACTATAACGTGTCCTCCACTTTAATCACATGGTTCTCCAATACTAATCTGCCCCAACACCTCCCTGAGTGCACGTTACCTGATCATTTTAATGAAGTGCCGTTCGCTCATCCTAAGTGCACAAAATGCAAGGTGCAAATACTCCAAAGCAATTTCTAACTTCCACACATGACTTTCTGCAAAGACAGACACAAGTCCCCTAACGTATAGCCTGAGGGAGAGTCTAACAAACACTATAGCAATCTAATGTGGAGCAGGTTCCAGTTCATAAACGGCCCCAACGTATCCAAGTATCAGTAGTCGTTTTTGTAGCCAATCTGAATTTTTCGTGTAGGTATTAACGTTGTCGGAATTCTCGGCAGCGTTAAAACGATCGATTACCACCCCAGGGACCGATATGGGGGGCTCGTTGCACCCACTGTAACTTGTATTGCAAAAGTTCATTTTTTTTAGTTAGTGCAGGTTTTGTTGCCTATTATGGGGTCATATAACCTAGTATTTTAGTTTGGAACACAAATTGCAGACAATGATTCTTGTGTCACGGAGCTGTCATATTAAACACGGTGCTATTATCTAGGTCTATATCAGTGAGGATTCTATTTATCCTCCTTTATCTCTGAACGTAACCTCAATTATTGTCTTCCAGGAGACAGGTGCTGGGATGATTGGTGCAGAAACTCGGTATGTTTAATCCTCACTTACACGTTATTTAGTTAATGATGTTCAAAAATACCTTACCCTGTCATTTAACGTTAAAATAATGACGGCCTCCTTATCATAATTAGCTAAACACTTCATTAAAAATTGAAATGACATGTGCCGGCAAGGAGCAGCCCGGAATGCAGGTAATGTTTAACCCCATATAATATCATGTGCTGAGTCCTGTTATTTAGCAGAAATAGACAACAGACCTGGTAACGTAAACCTACAGGTGATATGGAGACAGACGGAGGCAGAGGGTCCAGGCGAAGGGCAGGAATTAAAGGATTTTTCCATCTTAAATTTATTTTACTTATACAAATTCTCATTATATACCAGTCCTACTTGTTTTATAACTAAGAACGAACTGTTACCTCTGTACAGCACCCAATCAAGGCTGTGAGCTCTAATGCCTACCACACAGCTGGCAATATTTCTAATTGACAATTTAAATTACAACCCCAATCCACCCCAACCAACCAACTGGCAGCTATGCCGGCAGCTCATCAGAGTTCACAGGTTACGCGTTCCCTGGCAAGCATAGCTCATTATAATATGCTATAATATGATCACACGTTATAACATGAGCTTCAATAAAATGTTTAGCAAATTATAAAGAGCTATAAGAGTCAGGGCAGGTTTGGTAAAACTGTGAACCCAGGAAAACAATGGCAGGGCTGACCGTGACCCGGCGGGACGTGGTTCCGCAACTCAACGTGACATGACCACGCCCTGTCTAACGTGACCACACCCCCTTCTCGTGCACACGCTGTCTCGCTTGGGATTTATAGTCCACGTTATAATCCTAAAATGCATGAATAAAAAAAACGGAAATGTGTAAAAAATAATAATTTCACTAAAAGTTTAATAATGACGAAACTGGGGAGAAAAAATATTTTGGGAAACAATGTAGTATAGGTATTAGGTACCTTTAGGTACTGAGTTCCAGTACAAACAGGTAGAAAGTAGGTTTGTATGACCACAATCAGTCGGGCCTATCTGAGAGAGAACCCTGGGGCTACAAATCTTTAAGGGTCCTTTATGAACCAGAAGAGAGGTCTCCCCAGCTGCAGGCGCTCAATACGCTTTTACACGACATTTTGCCGGATTGCTGCCTGTTACTGAAATTTTCATGTTGGTGACATCTATCCCATACTTGCCAACTCTCCCTGAATGTCAGGGAGACTCCCTGAAATAGGGGTGACCTCCCTCACTCCCTGAAGAGTCTGGCATTCTCCCTGATGCTGATCCAGTACAAGACGTGGTTGGCTTCACCATCTGTGGCATGATGACACAGTTCACAAATTGTGTCCTTTGTCCATGTATTGATGCCTATGGAGGTGGCCATTTTCATGGAGACCAAGATTTAATCAAAGACTGACAGGGAAGACAACATGACTTCAGTAATGGAGACAGAAATGTAAAAGACACTTCAGTCTCTAGAGATTCATTAGCTGCTTTTCTTTAATGCACAGTTGCCTACTCTACCGGGAGACTCCCGCATTTCTGGGAGACCTCCCGGGCTCACGGGAGAGCAGGGCAACCTCCCGGTTCTCGCCCCACAATAGATAAGTGGTTGGGTCGGGGCTTAATGACGCAAATATCACGTCATCTTAGCCCGCCCCCTGCTGTATTTGGCCAAAATTGTGACAATCATTCCAAAATGATCCGATTTGTCAAGCCCCCGTCCCTGCACGCACACCTCCCCCGGGATCTCCCTGAAGCCAACAAGGAAAAGTTGGCAAGTATGATCTATCCGCATACTGTCACCTTTGGAGAGCCCTTTAAATAATGCCAAATTTCCCTAAAATGCAATACAGAGAAGTTGTAAGCCTGAGTACTTTGTACCCGCCTTCCCCTCTTCATCGCCCCTGACCCGGGATACTGCCCAGAACGCCCCTAAACACCCTGAATCCACAACTGTCATACATTGTATAACAGTCAGCCAAACAGCATCCACTGAAATAGTTAGATTATATGTAAGTGTATTATCCCTTTTATGGCTCTGTCCTGTATTACCCAAAAATGCATTTTTGCAGAATAAACTGCTTTGTACTGTGACTGCACAGGTAGGAGGCCGAATTATTATTTTATGCCTTCATGCTGGGATCGTTTTCTGTAACTCAGATCAGTTAGCAAAAAACAGCACAAAATAACATTTCAACTAAGAGGTTTAAGATGCCTGTTTATGACATAATGATTCTTGTTTTTCCAAGAATGTTTTCTCATATTTTGACATTGGAAAATGCAGATGAATACATCTGCCTACATGACAAGTGGGTTATTTATACAAATTTGCCATTTTAAATTTTACGCAAAACTCAGGAAACAATTAACCACATTTCAGAAACTTTTTAATATTTTTTTATTTAGACTGTTCCTGTACTTGTCAGCGACGTGGCGTTACTGCGACCATCACGTATAATTACACAGCGCGTTCCACAAACATCTGATTGACCTGCTGCTTCTCGCTGGCTTCTAAACTCATCCAGCACCAGGATACTAGATAATATTTGGACACGTATTAATTAGAGATAATTGTACAGAGGGCGGTGTAATTATAGAGCTGTGAGCTTCTGGCGCTCCGGAAGTCACCGTTACTTTTTGGGAGAGCGGAGAGGACAAACTGGGCCAGATCTTAACGAAATGGAGACACTAAACAAACCAATTAATACAATCAAAACACAGCTGTTTTGGAGAATCCCAAAAAATGAAAGTGATAATCTGATGTGCCGATAACCAGGACAGGCGTAACATGGTAAGAGGGTGCCATGCTTCAGTGACATCCTGCCAGCCCTCCCCCCCTGCGCGCCATAACGAAATACAGGGGCATTGGCTCCAAACCCAAACAAGTGGGGACTCACGATCCCACCACCAAAGCTACATGTAACGTCTCCATCAAGCTGTTGCTGCAGCTTGGTAGCTGGCAGGGCATGTTGGTACTTGTAGTTCCACTGCCGCTGGAGAATCACAGTTTGGCTGTCTCTCATCTCGACAGTAACAGTTTGGATATCATTTATTGAGGGCAAAGGCAAGAAATAAAGTATCGCAGATGTTAAAGACGCTTCGGTCGGCTATTCAGCCGCGATACAATTCAGCAAGTTTCGGAGTTTGTTGTATTTGGAACTTTTCCGGCCTTAGGGATGAATTTGTGAACCAGAATGCAATACGGCCGCTGAAAGAAAATTATTCTGAAAGTAAATTGTAAAAGTGATTTTTCTTCCGTCAAACATAAAATTAAATGTTTGTTATTATTCATTGTAAGACAAGGCAATTTTGACACATAGGGGCATATTCAATTGTTGGCGTTATAGCCAAAAATCTCATGGTGCACGCACTATTACCATCATTACGGTAATGGTGCGCGTAAATAGCGGTATTACGGTACTCTTCCCGCTAGATTTCAACTCGTGACTCAGGGAGCTGCGAGCTGAAATCCAGCTTACTATTACCATAATACTGGTAATAGTTTTTCCGCGGCGGAAACCGCGGACAATTGAATATGCCCCTAATGGTCTGATTCATTAAGTCACCCAAAATGAACTTATTGTAAAAAAAATTTAAAAAATGCATGTAATTGGGGCATACGCACATCCGTATCCAACTGGAATACCGCCAAATATGACACTTACATTCCTTCATGAATGAGTCCCCTGCAACAGAATGACAAGGCGTGCCTCCCCCAATGCCGAAACCACGCCCCCATCGAGACGTGTAAATCGGGACAATGGGGGTGGTGTGCTGTAAATCAAGTAATTGGGGCATAATTTCTATAACTTTCTATCAAAACCAGTAACCAGTAAATACATCTTTCCAGTTTCTTCTTGTCTCTGGATCTGTCTGGTCTGATATGGGTCTTGGGATGTACTTGGCAGGAGGAGAACTATGTGACAAGTTAGGGATCGTGTTAAGCTGGGTACACACTACAGAAATTTCAAACATTTTTTTATGCCGATCGATTTTACATGCGGCCGATGGTCCGATCGCGCGGTCCATAGACTGCATACACACTAGCCTTGTTTAGGACGATAAAGGGAAGAGCGGACGTCCCTTTAGCGACTTTTTACAGCCATGTTGTCGTGAGCAATGACTGTAATTTCGTACTCACTGTTGTGGATCGGTCTGAAGTTTATACACACTACACAGCGGAAACGAGATTGGAACGAAAATATTAAACGGTACGAGCAAACAAATGAGGCGACAATCGTCCATTTGGGCAGACTTTCGACCATCGTGTCACTGCACACACTGACCCGACTTTTGAACGAGCGGTCGTATGTCGGCTGATTTAGCCGATTATTGGATGAAAACAGCGTAGTGTGTACCCAGCTTTAGAAGACAGTAGTTTTAGTGCTGTTAGTGACCTTGTAGGGATTAAGCTGTAATAAAAATATATTGGTAATAAAAACCAGCCATTAACGGTTTGAAGTGCTCAAATATGTAAGAGCAATGTAAAGATAGTTTGAGAAGGAGCCACACTGAGGGTTATTAGAAATCCAACGTTAAAATGCAAATATAATTCCACTTTATGTTATAGATAAAGATGTCCACAGTATCTTAGCAATGGGGCATTGCTCTGTCTTCTGCAGTTACACTCATTGCATCTATGTCGTGCAACTTGGTGAAATGAATATTTAGGGCATGATGCTGAATTAGGCGTAATTTACGCTCATAAAAAGTGCCCTTAAATATAGCGCATTTACACCCATATAGCCAAGTCGCCCCCAAAAATATTATTTTTGAAATACGCCCACAAAATCCTCTAATATATGCACGACCAATGAACGCAGCACCTATCAACTTCAGCGGCTTCTGACAGTCGCTAATGTTTGACCACGCCCTTTCCGTTCTCGTCCTATGTTAGACCGCCCCTTCCCTCCTCCATCCTACCGCTCCAGCCATAAGGAGGCGTGTCATGTGCGCGCAACTCTATGTTTGAGCATTTGCGCCCTCTCTCTTTGTGGATGTGCGCAGTGCAAACTTTCGTAACTTACGCTACTCGAACGGGCGCTGCTTTAATTCAGCAAAAAAGAGGAATAGTACAGAGCACGGTATCCTCACTGTCATTCTTCAATGAGGACAAATCACGACCTGCACTTAACCCCGATGAAGAAACTCTGCAGCTCATTAAAGACAGTTACCTTCCAATCTCAGCTCCTCTTTCTTATGTTAATGGTGCATCAATTTTAATTGTTTCCGCTATCACACTGAAAACCTGGACCAGCACAGTGTGTTGTTATCATTCAGGGAAAACATTGTGTAAATAATGTATTTGCATTCAATAGCAACACATCCTGTAGCCTAGTGTCTGAGCTGTAATTATTCTGTCATTTGACTATATTGTCTGCAGGTAAATACACTTCAACATTGCAACGTCTAAATAAACAAAATTAATAGGATGTTATTTTCATCACTCTGTCCTATCTTTTAATGCACCGTGTACTAATATATAGCGTGTTACTGGGCCTCAGTGATGTCAGCATTCCCAATAAATTGATAGGCTGCATCCACGATTACTGGGTCAGCGCTCAATATGGCGGCCGTCGCTGCGCAAAGGTGACGGGTGTCATTTAATTGGCTATTGCTAATTTTTTAACTCAATCTGTTTCGCTGGGAAAAACTTTTTTATTTTATACTTTTGTTATTCCCATGCAAAATATCTAAATACTTTTTTTTGTGGAAGATGTAGGGTTATATCTTAGCACCATAATTGCATAAATATATTTTTTGTAATTTATTTTGCAGAGAAAACAGCAAAATAAAAATAAAAAGTCAACAATTTACCCTTAGGACAGTTATTATTATTATTATTATCCTTTATTTGTTAGGCGCCACAAGAGTTCCGCAGCGCCGTACACAGTACAAACAGTAGACTATACAGGGTGAGACATTACTGAACAGTAAACAATAAATACCAAAACTTCAGAGGCTCCAGGCAGGCTGATGCAGTACAGACGGAGCAGAAGAACAGGTATGGAGACAGGAGGGAAGAGGGCCTTGCTCAAATGAGCTTACATCCTAAGGGAGGGTGAACAAAACACAAGCACAAAGGGAGCCAGTTGACGTGTAAGGGGCAGAAGAGGGGCAGGTAGGATGGGTTAGGTGGAAGATTGGTAGGCTTTAAGGAACAGGTGGGTTTTGAGTGCCCGTTTGAAGGAGCTTAGATTGGGAGAGAGATGGATGGAGCGGGGGAGGTCGTTCCAGTGAAGGGGGGCTGCACGGGAGAAGTCCTGGATTCTGGAGTGGGATGAGGTGACCAGGGTGGAGGAGAGGCGACAGTCATTTGCCGAGCGCAGGGAGCGGGCAGGAGTGTGAATGGAGAGGAAGTTAGAGATATAGGGGGCAGTAGACTGGGAGAGGGCCTTGTACGTGGTGGTCAGGAGTTTGAACAGGATTCTGAAGGGGATGGGGAGCCAGTGAAGGGCAAGGCAGAGAGGGGAAGCGGAGAAGAAGCGGCGAGAGAGGAAGATTAGTCTACCCGCCACATTGAGAATAGAGCGGAGGGGGGCAAGGTGGGAGAGAGGGAGGCCAGTAAGTAGGAGGTTGCAGTAGTCAAGGCGGGAGATAATGAGTGCGTGGATGATAGTTTTGGTGGCATCCTGAGAAAGGAAGGGACGGATGCGGGCAATGTCGCGTAGTTGGAAGCGACAGGCTTGGGCAAGTGATTGAATGTGGGGGGCAAAAGAGAGGGAGAAGTCGAAGTTAACGCCTTCGACTCCTCCCTCTCGACAGTTAAAGATAGACGGCCTGATCTATCTTCAAACGCAAGTCCTTTTGCATAAAAAAAATATCGCTCTGCGCTTGTGCCAGATTGGGACTGAAGTCGGCCATGTACAGTGATGGCGTGCCGGGGTGGAGCGCAAGGACATTCGTTCTATTCAAGCTCTGGGAATCTCTTAGATCCATGTTTAAAGCCGTACCATTTGCACCACAGGGCAGGTGTCAGTGCCGACTGATAGTGATGACTACACGTGTACACGCCAGGACATGTGTTTGCAAGTAAGATAAACTTCCAAAAATTATTTTATGTACAGTACGCATCAAGGTGATGATCCTGATACATGTCTTTTATGTGAAAAAATATGTAAAAAAAATCAGATAGATTATTCTTAATTATTATACTATTAATAGTTTTAAATTTCTTTCATAAGTTTTTGTTTTGCATGCATTCTGATCTGACTTGTATTGCAGCGCATGTGTGTATCCTGCAGTCTGCTCTGTCTGTCTACAAATGGAAAATAACATATAGCCAGAACGTAGTTATACCCAGAAGCAAATGGATCCGCTTGTACTAAAAAGCAAGTTGCGCTCACGTTGCATGCGAAGATGAATCAGGCCCAGAGGCAGGGGCTGACTGGACTGGGAGGAACGTGGGCATAGGCAAAACCGAGGAGGGGGGTTTCCTAGTGCCTGGAAACCCCCTTCAAGCCTGGGGCACTGTATAATTGAGGTGGCTGGACCCTGCTCCCGCTTCACACGGCTCTGCTTGAAAAGGGAGAGCTGCACCTAACAGTAGTGCACGCAGCATTGCCCATGTATATTATGGGGATAGGAAGAGTTGGAGAGCAGCCAAGCACTGTCTAATATTATAGCCACGCCCCCATGCATGCTGGTCACGCCCACTGGTGGCTTGGTGTGGAAACCCCCCTCTACAAATCCTGCGTTTGCCCCTGATGGGCATCTGCTCCCTGGGATGGTCCCATAGTCGGCTACCTTGGTCTGGGTCACTGGAGCGCTGGCATTTTTTTTCCTTTTAAATGTTCCTTATAGGCTGCTAAGTCCAGTCTTGTCGTTCCCGGGCTAAAATTTGCCAGCCCTCCCCTCTCCAGAGAGACTCAAGAGAAATTTAAGTCCGGGCGTAATTTTTTAAAAAGAGCGCGCAACTTATGTGTAATTCCGCTCATATTCAACTCAAAACTTCTCTTAAGATACTTAACTATTTCAATATGGGTTGAAGTACTCTCTGTATATACAGTACTTGCCGTAAGCATAAGACACACAGAACAGATGAGTATGTACAATGATTTTCACATCAGAGGGTACATAACTTTTATTCGATCATGTATTAAAATTACAGCTGCTCTTCAATGTGTACAGAGCATACGATGCGTTTTGAAAATAAATCTTCACTACCTACATATGTTCTGTGACAGCTACTGAGACACATACGTGCATGTTTTTAATGAAAGACTATCGGTTATCACTATCATCCGGCGTTTACAAATGCTCTGAAAACACAAGATTTTATTAGCCGCATTTTCAGTCGCCCAAGTCACTGACATGGATGGGACAGCAGATGGCAGCTTCTTGCCTATAAAGCTGGGTGACACTTGATTGCCCTGATAAAATACTCTAACATTCAGTCTGAATTTCATGCATATTAGCACATTTTCTTAATCAAAGAACATTCTGACAGATTAGTCCTGAGACTCATAAAACCAAATGTTTCTCCATCTAGAAATCTAAAGGACTACTCTGGGTTTGCAGACAATGCCAGATCTGTCTCCTAGAGATCGCTGGGTCTTCATGACGTGACTGGTGGGCGCAGTGGCGTTACAATATCCGTGGACGCAGTCTACAAGCCCTTGGTGAATATCATCGCTTAAGGCAGAGGTGCTCAAAAGCAACAGGTCATGTTTCCAGGATTTCTGCCTGTAGAAACAGGGGAGGTAATTACTGACCCAGCCAAATAGATGAACTCACCTCTGCATGATTTAAGAAATCCTGAAAACATGAACTTTTTATAGCGCTTGAGGACTGAGTTTGGGTGCTTGTGCCCTAAGTTTTAATGTTGCTTTAAAATCACCAAATTTATCAACAGTTCTTTGACCTATTTCAAAAGAAAAAATTAAAAAAATAGTATTTTTCAAGACTGCACTCCGATACTGGAGAATAGACCTTATTCCATCATCATCAGCTATTTATACAGCGCCGCTAATTTTGCAGCGTTGTACAGAGAACTCAATCCCTGCCCCAGCTTATAGTCAAAACTCCCCAACACACCGAGATAGAGTAAGATCAAGTTGATAGAAGCCAATTAACCTACTAGTATGTTTTTGGAGTGTGGGATGAAACCCACGCAAACACAGGGAGAACATAGAATCTCCACACAGATAAGACCATGGTCGGGAATCAAGCTCATAACCTGAGTGCTGATTGGTAGAAGTGCTAACCACCGAGCCACCGTGCTGCCCACATATGTTTATAATATCATCACGGCTGTCACATCAGTCTTTAAATGTCATTAACTCTGAAAATTCAGGTGGCACAAAGCAAACTCTGTTCCTGATACTTTTGTGAAATTATGCACCAATTTCTATGCCTCTTTAAGAGTATGCTGTGACTTGTAGTTCAACAGCAGCGGCCGATAAACAGGTAGCCGTCATTTAAAACAACCGGGGGTAACATCAGGTAAAATGTATTTGGGTTGTGTAAGAAAAACATATTCCTAATACCCAGAGACAGCTCATTGTAAGACCTCCCAGATACGTTCCCACTTTGTCCCTTTTGTCATTCAGCAGCGATGGTCACGCTGGATCGGACGTGAGGACGTATTACCTACACAAGTAGCCCTGGCATTGCCCTGGGATTTGGATTATTTCGCAGCAGGACACAAGCCGTTGCCCTCACAAGAATGAGTCATTTGATGGATGTTGGAACGTCTCGTGACTACGCCTCATCGAATTCCCTCCGCGCTCCCCCCTGAGTTTCATGGATGGAGCCAATATATATATATTTTTTTTTTTCCTGAGGTGGTTATAGGAAGGATCTGAATTGGGGAATAGCAGCTGGATGCTATGGTAACGCAGCTTTATATCTGTTCGCATTCAGAAATTTTTATTACGATGCTCAAAGCAACAGTGTGAGAGCGGGAGAAGAAAGTGTTTCACCCATCATGGGACCAGGAGAGGAGAAGAAGTCCTGCATAATTAATCGCTTGGAGTGAATCTAGCTCTAATGTCAGAGGAAACTGACACAGAATTGATGTCTTCAATAGTCAGTTATTCCGATGATAGGATAACGTATCCTGCAAAGTGCATTATAGGGATGTTAGACGTCATCAAGTCCTGTCACAAACAAGGGTCACAATATGATTTTATAGTGATCACGAAGCTATTATATTGATAATAAGTGTCCAAATATAATTCAGTATAAAGTTATTAATGTACAATGTAATAATAGCACAACTAGTACACCTGGCTGGTGGGTGCATGAGAGCGAAGGAAGTAACTGAGGTTATGATAAAGAAACTTTGAATTTGCAAATAAAAAGGCCTGATTCATGTTTGGATCACACCTGCAGTTAAAAAAAAGCGCAGGAAAGTTTTTCAAATCCAAGCGGATCTCAAGATACGTTTAATTTTAATCTAGGTCTATTTCGGAGTTATTTCACGCAAGATGCAGTATACAAACGGATTTACGCCCAAACATGACTCAGACCCAAAATATTCAAGTTATAGATTCCCACAGTGTTATTGTAACTAATAGTCCCAGTTTGATAGAAAGATATTTTGTAAGCTTTCTTCATAATTTTTGTGCTGCATCAAGGTTGTAACAATTTTTCAGTTTTGCAGAGAACTTAACAGTAGTTGCAGCTTTCGGCCGCGGCTAGAGCTGGAAGTGTCACCTTTCTCTGAGTGCAAAATCAGACAGGTACATACTTCATACTTGCCAACTCTCCCTGAATGTCAGGGAGACTCCCTGAACTAGAGGTGATCTCCCTCACTCCCTGAAGAGCCTGGCATTCTCCCTGATGCTGAGCCAGTACAAGACGTGGTTGGCTTCGCCATCTGTGGCAGGATGACACAGTTCAGAAATTGTGTCCTATGTCCATGTATTGATGCCTATGGAGGTGGCCATTTTCATGGAGACCAAGATTTAATCAAAGACTGACAGGTAAGACAACATGACTTCAGTAATGGAGACAGAAATGTAAAAGACACTTCAGTCTCTAGAGATTCATTAGCTGCTTTTCTTTAACGCACAGATGCCTACTCTCCCGGAATATCCGAGACTCTCCCACATTTCTGGGAGACCTCCCAGGAGAGCAGGGCAACCTCCCAATTCTCGTCCCCGCAATAGATAAGTGGAGGGGGGGGCGGGGTCTTAATGATGCATATATCGCGTCATCTTAGCCCCACCCCCTGCTGTAATTGGCCAAAATTGTGACAATCAGTTAGGGAGCAGGGCCAAAATGATGCGATTCATCAAGCCCCGCCCTCGCACGCCCACCTCCCCCAGGATCTCCCTGAAGCCAACGAGAAAAAGTTGGCAAGTGTGACATACTTGCCAACTCTCCCTGAATGTCAGGGAGACTCCCTGAAATAGGGGTGATCTCCCTCACTCCCTGAAGAGTCTGGCATTCTCCCTGATGCTGAGCCAGTACAAGACGTGGTTGGCTTCAGCCATCTGTGGCATGAAGACACAGTTCAGAAATTGTGTCCTTTGTCCATGTATTGATGCCTATGGAGGTGGCCATTTTCATGGAGACCAAAATTTAATCAAAGACTGACAGGTAAGACAACATGACTTCAGTAATGGAGACAGAAATGTAAAAGACACTTCAGTCTCTAGAGATTCATTACCTGTTTTTCTTTAACGCATAGTTGCCTACGACTCCCGCATTTCTGGGAGACTTCCCAGGCTCCCGGGAGAGCAGGGCAACCTGCCAGTCCTCGCCGCCGCAATAGATAAGTGGCAGGGGGCGGGGTTTATTGAAGCAAATATCGCATCATCTTAGCCCTGCCCCCTGCTGTAATTGGCCAAAATTGGAACAATCGTTTAGGGGCGGGGCCAAAATGATGTGATTCGTCAAGCCCCGCCCCGGCACGCCCACCTCCCCCGGGATCTCTCTGAAGCCAACAAGGAAAAGTTGGCAAATATGAGGTACAATAGCAGCGCATCTTACCCCGCTGACCTCCAGAGATAGGCAGAGCTCATTGCTGGCTCCCGATGCGATGCAGTCACTGCTGTGACATCCCCACCTCCGGCACCATAATCAGATTACTCTGGTGACCCCATAGTAATCTCGTAATTGTGCTTTATTGCTACGTGCGATTTAACAGTTACCTGTTTTCCCAGTAAAAGGAATGTCGCAGAGCGTTTGCATAGGGACCGGTGTATTTGAATTTTTGTATTCACTAACAATTCCTTTGGCAGTGCCGACTCTTAATACGAGCCAAGGCACGGTCATGGGAGCGCATTGTATCTTAACATGGAATCTACATTATAAATCCAGCTCCAATTTAACACCAAGCTAATTTCTATGTGCCTTCGCTGTTTGCAGTTCTCTCAGTCTGTCAGTGAATGGCCGTCTCTGTGCTCCACGGCAATGTGTAAATAAAACATACTTACAAAGGCCTGCTAATGCAGGGTAATATATTGTTTTATCTAGAAGACATGGAAAAGAACAGCATGGTCTACAGGGGAAAATGATGCTATATGGAGAATGTACATTACAGCGTGAGCCCCCTCCTCGCACACACAGAGCTCTACAATGTAGATCCCACTGTGATCGTTCAATGGGCACTCACACTAATGGTCCCTCCAAATTCTATGTTTAGTGGCTGACACCGGTGTGTAATAAGCTGCGTCTGACAGCGATGAGCGATGTATGGACATGTTACCTGCCTGCATTCAGCTTTCTGATTACTATACGGAGCTCAGGGGTTATTTTAAAAAGCCGGATATAGGTTCCTGGTTCTCACCGGGCAGCCAGCGACTACTAATAGCTCTGACAAATGCACACGTGTTCCCTGCTAATGTTTGCCGACATCGAGCTGATCCGCGTGGTGAGGGAAATGAATTGTAAACAAATATCGATTTGCCTTTTTCCAATGCACATGAGCTACAATTAAACATATGGATCTGTCTCTCTCGCAAACCCCCCCCCCCCCCCCCCTCCCGGCTGTCAGCTGCAGATCCTATGAAATTAGCAGCCAGCCCTAACGACTTTAACTCGCATTGACGGAATTGATCTGCGCTGCTTATGAGAGTGTGTTTTGAGTGCGCGTGTGTCTTTTCATATGAGTGGCTGTACCGGGTGTAGATAAATATAGATATATGCTTTGTTTTTATCAGAGTGTTAGAGATACAATAGAATATTGATACATTTGGAACTCTGAATCAAACCTTCTGCCCCTCAACCCCAGGGGGTTTTTAGACACTGCTTCCACCCTACACCTCCGTGTACCCTTTTGAGAAGTGGAACATGACATCGTCGAGCCCATAACAAAATTTGGGGTGGATGCAGAAATGCTGGTCCACCCTCCCGAGTCCCCCTCTGCATCCACCATTTTTATTTTTTCTTTAATATTTTTTTTTCAGTTTTTTTTATCTTTTACTGTACTGTACTGAAAGCATAAAGTCTGGGCAATAACAAATCATCTTTATCAGCGCCATCGGAGCTGCCTTGATGTATATAGGCCCCTTAGTCTCTTGGCAGCGGTAACTGCAATAACTAAAAATAGTTTCACAAGACAGTATATCTAAAGGTTTGTCTGAAAGAGATTCAGAGCGGAGTTCAGGAGACTAAATTTTTTTTTTTGTAGCTTCGGATAAAGAAGTAATTAGACACTGCAAACAACAAGGCAAACGTATTGACCGTAGAGACATCTATTTGTAATGTGCTGGATCTAAGACCCAGGTCAATACCTTCCTGCCGCAACTCAAATTGTTTGGGGCTACAGTATAAGAAGACGAAATTGACCTATAATTGCACCATGAGCACAGTTTATCCATACTGACGTTCCAAAGTTTGCTGGAACTCATCGGAATATGTTTTTGCTTTCCCTAAAATCCCTGGGATGATCATATCAGCCTACAACCATTCAGAGTTCTCTTACATCTTGATGACACCTAACGTTCTGTAATAGGTCCGGTCCGAGCAACGTTTCCATTTAACAGTTGTTTGGGGGTTTTTTTGCAAAATTTGACTCAACCGGGAAATTTCCAGGAAATACCAGGGATCCGAAGTTATTTTAAAGTTCTAAGTTCAACTTGAATTTTTTTAAGAAAATGGCCACCGAGCTTCCAAGACTTTCGGCGGCAAATTTGTGGCGGAGATTTTCCTTGGGTTACAGCCTGTGAAATGGCAGCACAGAATTCCCTTCCCGCACTCTATCTTGGACCAGTCAGTAAAGACTGAGAAGGCAAATGGGAGGGGAACATTGTTGCTGAGATAAGGTGGGTACACACTACAGGGTTTTCAGCTGATTATCGAGCCAAACGATAAATAACCGGCCAGCCCAATATCGCATTAGTAAGTACACTGCAATGATTATTATTGTATCATTTCATTTGATTTTTAAACTGGATTAAAAATGTCGTTCAACGATGGAACGATGTCGTTCCAAGTTTGCAGTGTGTCTGCACTCAGGACCGGTGGTGTCCATAGATCTCTATGCAGTGTGCAGTGTCACCATCTTTTCAGCCGATGGTTATGACAGATGAAGATCACAGATCTGAAGGTAAGATCTCAGGACTATTACCTTGTCCACTACTTAAAACTTTGGTGTCTGCTACCATATTTCGGTACAGCAAAGGAACATCACAGATAAGTATGGTATAAATTCTCATTTTTCTGAGTTTTCTACAGGAGGGGACAAAGTGTAGGTGTTCTATGAACATTTTAATATTGTTTAATAACTAAAGTGGTAGGTGACAGGGTAGGTAGTGATGAAGAAATTAGTGCATCTGGTAACTCCACACCAGTTATTAAACAATGGCAGACTGAGCAAAGGAAATAACACGGGGGTAGGGGAGGGGGGGGGGCGTTGTTTTGTTAGCTTTCTTGCTATAGTTATCATTTTGTGTAAGTAGCCCAGGAGTTTTTGACCAGGAATTTTCAGCTTGAAAGCAGAAAATCCAGAATTTGAAAGTCTCCACAACTTTGAGATCTAAACCCTTATTGGTTATTTCTGAATTATTCCTTTGATCTCATGGTCTTTTTCAGAACCATAAATCATAACGGCTCTTGGAAAAACGTTTCATTATCCCACAAACAAATTCTGGGTGTATAAATTGTCTGTTCATGCAGTTGGGTGTTGTAATGCAGATCTCTCTGAAATCTACTTCTGGTAAATCTTCAACTTTGCTGTGATCACCTGGAACTCGTTCATCAACAACCTGGATCACGTTCCTCCTTGTTCGTTACCCTAGTTGAGTTGTCTGTTGAGTTCAGTTTGCAGACGTCCTTGATATTTGTTCATGAAAAGTCTGAAGGATAGGCCGTACTGCTCACATCACCACCTCCACATTGGAAGGAAACACTTTTCTGTTTTGGACCAAAATCTGATACATATTATTGCTCAAAGAATCAACCATCCACTGTCATAAATACGTGGCTTAACTCTTGGGGGTAAATGTATCAAGCTGAGAGTTTCCGGCGGGTTTAAAAAGTGGAGATGTTGTCTCTAGCAACCAATCAGATTCTAGCTCTCATGTTGCAGTATGTACTAAATAAATTATAACTAGAATCTGATTGGTTGCTATAGGCAACATCTCCATGTTTCAAACCCACCGGAAACTTGCAGCTTGATACATTTACCCCCCGGTCTCTTTTCAGATTATTATCTTCTGCTGTAGGTGTTAGGAGGTTTTATTCCCAGTTCGTTACAGTCTCTTCCTAAGGAGATCTTGCTTGACCTGAGCCCATGATCCTGCTTCACTGCAAAGGTTACACTCAGCCACAAAACGTATCACTGCTCAACTTGTCGAAATTTCAGACGTGTGAATATTCTTCACAATTTTTACAAGAATCGTGCATGACTTTCATCTTGGCAGAGTCCATCCTAAGACCTAAGAATTTTATTTTCTTGACGATAATAAGTTGGCATTTTTCACGATTTATTATCCATCAGAGCTTTTCCAAAGTTTTGATAATGATTTGGCTTGAGGCAGTTACAAGCCAGTCATCCAGGTAACTATCCCTTGCTGCCACCTAAGTGCAACTGAAATAACAACAATGATCTATGTGAAGATCCTGGGTGAAGACATGATCACATACATCAGGGCCTTGAATTTTAGATGCCGCGGTTTATGTTTGATACAGCAATTCTCAAATATTTTCTGTGTTGTAGTTCACTGTTCATATGTAGGCCTGGGTTCATGTCCCTTGAGGCCAAGACATCGTTGTCTTTTAATATATTTATCACAAAATGGATTGATTCTCTCTTGATTTTCTATTCTCTTTCCATTTCAATCTATTCTTCGTCTTCGGGTATCTTAGTTCCATGATAAGACATCATTTTTTTTCTGGCTGAAGTAACACAGACACACAAGAACATATGCATCTTCCTCTCTCTTGCTGTGTCAAGTGACCCATGATTGTACATTTTAATAGATGTGTTGCTAACTTTTTTCTTTTCGCTCACCGTATTTGAAGGAACTTGTTTGGAAGAGTTGATGTGAACTCTCACTTCTTGTACCCACTGATATTTTGTGATGTTTTCATTCTCCTACATGAAGAGCACAACATCTAATAACTTCTTATTAGATTCCCTCTGATTCTGGTTCCTCTAGGACCTCTTGTACTTCTGTCATCATCTCTGTCTCTTCTTTGATTCATCGATAGAATCTTCTCTAACGAACGGATCATATTTTCCTCTCTCAAGAGACACTGGTAAGGATTGTTTTTTTCTGTCCTCGGACAGACTTGCTATTATCTTATCCAGTTGAGATCCGATGTTCTGGTTTACAAGGTGTGGTAACCTGCCCACAAGACTCTTAAACACAAGACTCTGTGGTCCGATAAAAATTAAGGCATGGATTTTTCCACAATTCTAAGTGTATCTAGAGTTATGTTGAAGACAAAATCAGCTGCTGTTTGAGGATGGGTATCATTTTTACCATCTCATCTCTGGATATTACAAAGTCTATGTCATCTCCTAATTGGTTAATTGCGAACTGTCAAAGTTCTCAAGACTGACTTCTCTGCAATTGAAACTTACTTTGCTGCTATCAGGATACCAGGGTCTTAGGGCGCGAGCCCACTGAGTAACCTGTTATCTAGGGGATTGGGATCACAGGCAAAGAGGGATGGATGATACAACTGTATATTTACAGAAGGACAACTGTAAACATTGTGTAATATTTTGGATAACAATAAAATCAACACCCAATCTGGACGCTTGGACAAAGCTCTCTAACAAGGTGGTAGATGCCTTCACCATGTGCCTTCACCAAGGTGGTAGGTGCCTTCACCACTGTCATCCAACTCCAGTAGACACACCAGACGAAGCATATCTATGAGCAGGGCAAGATGGAGCAGAGTTTCTCCGCAGTTAGATGTTTTGTTGAAGTTGTGAATAAGATGCAGGACCCACAATTTAACTGGTAAGAGACAATACTCTAACACTAGACTTAGCAGAACCTCAAACACACTGAGCTCACCCTGCAAGGTCCTCTTAAGCTGTCAAAATTTCCCACAATGGTAATTATACCCTGCTTGGTGATGTCCAGGTCAGGCTTGGCTGGGATGAGTCTAAGGGTTAGAGATGGGCAGAGATCAGGATCAACCCCACGTGTGCCTCTTCCCTGCTTTGATGGTGCCTCAAGGTCTGTTATAGACCAGGGAAGAACAATGGTGGTCAAAACTGATTAATGAACATCCTGACCCAAGGTACTTGAGAGCAACTCCTCATTTTAACCCCCTACAAGCTTTCATGGCTCTGCAGGAGCTGCAGTGGCCGCTGGCTTCCTATTTGCTGGAAGAGATGGAGGATGTAGGCCAGGAAATGGAAAAATGACCATTTTGTAGTCCATTGTGAAAACTGTGATGAATATCTGTAACCCACCTGGCTTTATTTAAGAACAGTGTGGGCCTCTTCAATCGCTCTTCCTGCAGTTTGTCTATCGTCCAAGAATACCCCAATGTGTTACTAAAAACTGGAAAAATTACAGGATGCCAAACCAAACCATTTATATAGGCACAGAACATTGTAAATGTTCAAAGTACCAGACGGAGAAGATGGCGTATATCAAACCTCTTGGTCCCTAGTGTCTATTAATCCACCGACACCATCTGAAGGAACCATTGCTATTTTAAAGAATTAAGCAACTGCTATGTCTACTTTAGAAAGTTGTCTCCATATCGCTAATGGAGCTTTTCAATAGTACATGCAGTTTTATTTTACCAATATTCATCTTCTTTTCGAGAATTTTCTACTTATACTTTTAGGAACTTTTAGGGAGAAAAAAGGACCTGAGTCCCTCCCTAGATGAATGTAGCCTCAGTATACCAATGATTGGCTTTTCAACTTGCTCCTCACTAGGGATAAGGAAACAGGGAGCCTGGGAATCTCAACGTTGCACGGAATCATAGTTCAGACAGCAAGCCTTGTGAAAATAAATTGCGTTTATCTTGGCCTATACTACATTGGCACAATCTAAACAGTTAAACAATAAGCTTGACTGATACAACTTCAGTAGACAAAACACAAGGCATCATACCAGGATAGCAGCTTTATTGCAAAGTCCTCTGATTCTCAGATCTAATCTCTGATTTTACACCTAACCAACTTCGATCTTGACCAGGCAGCAGCCAAACCTAAGAGTCTTTCTGCTTTGTGGAAGACTCACTCCAACAAACTTAGGCTAACGCTGGACATCAAAGTGTCTCTCCAAGCTCTCGCTAGCCCACAACGAAACACTGGTCTAACCGGAACCAAGATCTCCAGCCAGGACCGTGCAGAAATCTCCTGTAATTTCCTCAAACCAGTGCTTCTAACCTAGTAATTTTTCCATATCTTCCCTGGCTGGGATTAGTCTCATGTTTCCCAGAAGAAGGACAACTGTTAGGTGCAATTATCACTGGGGAATTTACCAGATGCTACATGTCCACACACCCAACCCTTGTGTCCCATGCTGTGGTGAGATCTGCAAGGTGTGGGAGGAGGACTGGTCTGAGCAAACATTGAGGCCAGTGGCCTCTTAATACTTGAGAAATGGTTGGTTTAGTATAACAAGTTATTTTAGCACCTTTTTTGACAGTAGTATGTAGGACCAGATTAAGGGCCACATGGGCCTGGGGCTCAAAATTATAAAGGTCCTATTATGAGAAGTCCCATCCCACCAGAGGTGTGGTCAGTGATGTGTGGGTGTGGCCAGTGATGTGTGGGTGTGGTCAGCTGTATGTGGGCATGGCCAGCACCATGGAGGGCATAGCTTGCACTTCCCTCCAACCACCTACATCTCCCTCCCATCCTCCCTTATATATATTGTGCACCACTAACTGATCCACAAAACATGTATGTAACATGAAGAGTGGAAATACGTCCCAGCTGTCCCTCATGCCGGGACAAGCTCCTGGCTGATCTGGATAGTCCCCTAAATTCCTGATGGAATTGGGACAGATGAGAGGTAAAGGTATTTTATTTTATTGACCACTGAAGACAAAAATACAAACAATGGTTGATTATTTGTATTTATAAAGTGCTTTAACAGAAACATACTTGAAAAATGCTAATTTTCAGTATAGGGTGCTGAAAACTTTAGAAAAATAAATAAAAAATAAAACTTGAATCTATATATATATATATATATATATATATATATATATATATATGAATACACTGTCTATTGTATGTATCTATATTGATCCTAGTATATAAACATTCACTGTCCACTTTATTAGGTATACCTGAACACCTGCTAGTTTATGCAAATATTTAATCAGCCAATCATGTGGCAGAAACTCAATGCATAAAGGCATGCAGACATCAGGGGCTGGCTGGGCTGGGGGCCAGAGTGTATCTGCTCCCCGGGCTGGTCCCACAGTGGGCTACCTTTGCCTGGGTCACCTGCATTTTTTTGGTCTTTAAAATGTTCCCAATAGGTTGCTGAGTCGAGTCTTGCCCCCCTCGCCCGGGCTAAAATTTGCCAGTCCTCCCCTGGCAGATATGGTCAAGAGTTACAATTGTAGTTCAGAGCAGACACCAGAATTAAGAAAAAATGTGATCTAAGTGACTGTTCCTGTTCCTATGGAATGATTGTTGGTGCCGGACGGGTTGTTCCAGTACCTCAGAAGCTGCTGATCTCTTAGGATTTTTACACACAACAGTCTCTAGAGTTTAGAGAACGGTGCTCAAAATCAGAGCGACAGTTCTGTGGGTGGAAACCTTGTTAATGAGAGACGTCAGGAGGGAATGGTCAGCCTGGTTCTAGCTGAAGGTGACAGTAACTCAATTAACCATGGGTGGTAAGCAGAAGAGCATCTCTGAATGTACAGCACATCCAACTTTGAAGTGGATTTGCTACAGCAGCAGAAGATCACACAGCACCCTTGTGACCACCACACAATGCACTGCACGCTTGTGATAGCCACACAATACAGAGCACCCTTGTCATCGCCACACAATACAGAGCACCCTCGTCATCACCACACAATACAGAGGGCAGCCTTGTGACCGCCGCACAATACACAGCGCCCTTGTGACCGCCACACAATACAGAGGGCAACCTTGTCACTATCACATAATACAGAGGGTAGCCTTGTGACCGCCACACAATACAGAGGGCAACCTTGTCACTATCACATACTACAGAGGGCAGCCATGAGACCTCCACCCAATACAGAGAGCAAAATATGATATTTATTGATACAAACAAACTGTGCAGTTAATGTGTGAGAATGTGATTATCAACTGTTGGTCATTTTCATACCTCCTAACAGCTCAAATGGCCAAAGAGGAATGTATAATATTTGTTATATATAACTATTCTTTCTTCAAGTGTTCATACATATCAGGAACGGATCCCTATGCTAATACACACTGGCCATTCACACATGCATATTATAATTTCATATATCTCTTGTTGAGCCTGTTGTTACATATCCCCTATTGTCAAATATTCCCTGTTGGGCCTCTGTCCGTTGGCTCTTGGATGACTGCCCTCTCTGGCTTTGACCTCTGGCTCTTGGATGACTGCCCTCTCTGACTTTGACCTCTGGCTCTTGGATGACCTTCTCTGGCTAATCCCTGGACTTGCTGCTACATGACACTCACTCTCTGTATTTAAAGGTACAGTACCTCTTCTCATTAAAGTCTGTTCCTGTGTTTTCCTGCTACCGGCATCCAACAACCCAATATATACAAACATAAATCCTAGAGACCTGACACAAGACTCTCAAGTAGTTTGGAAGCAAAGAGGAGGAGAGTATAAGAGCGCTAGTTGTAGACTCAGGTTGCAAGGTAGTTTATTGAAGGTAGTTGTAACATTTTAGCTGGATATACCACACAGGAGTTATATGGAACTTACAACTGGGCACCTAAGACTGGAGGAATACATCTGAGTAACATTGTTGATTTGGAACCACCTACCTACAATAAGGACTTTAGTTGGACTTCCCCCTTAAGGACACATTGGTCTTATTTCTTCAAGATAACTCAATGTTTTTAATCCACATTTTATATATGAGCTGTTTCAACTGTTATATAAGTTGACAGATACATTTACTCATATATGTGAATGACATCTTATAGGGGGTATATACCTTGTGCTCTATACTGCGTATTATTGGATTGTCTGTTGTTCCTTAGCAGCAGAAACACTTACATCTCTCTTATTCTGTGCAGCACAGACCTTCAGATGAGTTTATTTTAAAGGAAAATTCAATTGACTGAATGAACTGAGGTCACACTCACACCTTGTCACGACTAGTATAGCGTACCTGCTATCGTTGGCACTACTCGGAGGAAGGCGCGGAGTCTAACGTGCCCCTGGTGTTCACCAGGGACCCCCACAAGGAGGTATGGACTTGGCTGCAGGAAACACGCAGGTCGCGGTCCTTCCACGAGTCGGATAGCGAAGCACGAGAGGGATATCAGACAGGCGGGTTCAGCAATGATGCGGGTAATGCAGGTACACAAGGAGAATACAAACGGGGTGTGAGTCAAGCCGGGTCGATAACGTTCTGACAGCGAGGTACAAAGGGAGATCCAAAGGGGTAGTCAAGGCAATCCGGGTCACAATGGTCACAGGCAAACGGCAATAAACTGGAGGAAGGCAAGGGTCAGGAAACAGATAGACACAGGAACACTGGAACGCTGGAGGACAGGAAAGGACCTGAAACTCTGGCACAGGAGGTGAGGTCAGAGGCACTTAAATAGGGCTGCTAACCAATGCCCTCAGCACTAGTGGTGCTGTAATAGCTGTAGCGCCGTAGCGCTAGTCATAGGGCAGCGCCGTAGCGCTCTCTATCTGCAGCGTCCCGTTGCCTAGCAACGGAGACGCTTCTGGGTCTGGGCTGGCCGGCCGGGAGGAAGGGGAAATGACGCGTCTGGTTGCTAGGCAACCAGACGTTCTTGTATGGACGGGCGGGCGGCCGCCGAGCGGCGCCTGACAGTATGCCCTCCTCCTTCTCCCCTTGTTTGGAGGAATCTCTTAAGTAATTGAGGAGCGTGAAGGTCCGGTTTATCCACCCAAGATCTTTCTTCCGGGCCAAATCCCTTCCAGTGCACAAGGAACTGTTGTTGCCCGTAGCGAATGCGGACATCCAGGATCCGGCTGATCTCAAACTCTGTTCCAGAGGAGGTTTGAACCGGAGGAGGTCGAGATGGAGGTACAAAGAACCTGTTAAGCACCAATGGCCGGAGTAGGGACACGTGAAAAGTATTATGACATCGTAAAGAAGCCGGTAGCTTTAGTTTAACACACACTGGATTAATAACTTGTGAGATGATGTAAGGACCAATAAAACGTGGAGCCATTTTCATAGATGGTACTTTGAGTTTTAAGTCTTTAGTGGAAAGCCATACTTGATCCCCTACCTTCAATAGGGGAGTAGCCCTACGGTGGCGATCTGCAAAGATCTTATGGTGCTGTGATGCCTTTTGTAGAGCTGCTTTGGTTGTGGCCCAAATGAAAGAGAATTCTCTATAGAGTGAGTCCACCGCTGGAACAGGGGAGGAAGAATTGGGAAATGGATCTGGGATAATAGGATGCATCCCGGTCACAATAAAGAATGGAGAAAACCCGGTAGATTCATGGACATGGTGATTGTGTGAGAATTCTGCCCAGGGAAGGAATTGCGACCATCTGCTTTGATTATCAGCGGTAAAGCAACGGAGAAAAGTCTCTAAATCCTGGTTGATCCGCTCGGTCTGACCATTGGTCTGGGGGTGATATCCCGATGAGAATTTTAACTCCGTACCCAGTTTTTTACAGAAAGCCCTCCAGAACCGGGAGATGAATTGCACTCCCCTGTCAGAGATAATTTCCTTAGGGCAGCCATGAAGTCTGAAGATCTCCTTGATAAATGTGTCGGCTAAGTGACTGGCTGAAGGTAGACCTGAAAGAGGAATAAAATGCACCATTTTAGAAAATCGGTCAATGACAACCCAGATAGTATTGAATCCAGAACTGCAGGGAAGGTCAGTAATAAAATCCATGGCTATACTCTCCCAGGGAGCATCCGGCGTAGGTAGGGGCTGGAGCAACCCAGCAGGGACCTTCCTGGAAGTTTTGTGTTGGGCACAAATGGTACATGCTGCAATAAAGTCCCGTATATCAGCGCGTATGGTAGGCCACCAGAACCGACGGCAGAGAAGGAATGTGGTCTTCTTTATGCCCGCGTGACCCGCGATACGGGACGAATGGGCCCAACGCAACACCTTGAGTCGTAATTGTGGTTCCACAAATGATCGTCCTGTGGGCGGAACATCCTTCACCGTATTGGTAATAGCAATGATGTTCGAAGGGTCAATAATGCAATGAGGAATTGATGGGTTCAGGCGGTCTGTATCATCAAAAGAACGAGATAGAGCGTCTGCCCGTCCATTCTTAGCACCTGGACAGAAGGTAAGAATCATGTTGAAGCGAGCAAAGAATGATGCCCAGCGGGCCTGCCGAGGATTCAGACAGCGAGCTTCCCGAATGAATGTCAAATTTCGGTGGTCTGTAAAGATGGTAACTGGATATAGGGCTCCCTCTAATAGGTGCCGCCATTCCTCCAAGGCTGCTTTAATAGCGAGAAGCTCCTTGTCTCCGATTCCATAATTAATCTCGTTGGGAAGAAATCGTCTGGAGAAGAACCCGCATGGAGAGTGGGTACCTGAAGGTGTCTTTTGGAATAACACGGCTCCAATGCCTATTGAAGAGGCGTCCACCTCCACAAAGAAAGGTCGCTGTTGATCCGGCTGAGAGAGCACAGAGGCAGAGGAAAAGGCTTTCTTCAGAATAGTGAAGGCAGAAACAGCTTCTGGAGACCATATCTTAGGATTGGCAGATCTCCTAGTTAATGCTGTAATTGGAGCAATGATGGACGAGAAATCTTGGATGAACTGTCGATAATAATTGGCGAATCCAATGAATCTTTGGATACTTTTAAGACTCTGCGGTTGAGGCCAATTCAAGATGGATGACACCTTGGTGGGATCCATCTGTAACCCGGAGCCGGACACAATGAACCCAAGGAAGGACACTTGGAGAACTTCAAAAACACATTTTTCCAATTTGCAATAAAGATGATATTTGCGCAGTCTTCGTAAGACCTCCCTCACTTGTTCTTGATGAGAACTCAAGTCTTTAGAAAACACTAGGATGTCGTCTAGATAAACGACTACGGAGGTGTACAATAGATCTTGAAAGATGTCGTTAACGAAATTCTGGAAGATGGCGGGGGCATTGCAAAGACCGAAGGGCATTACCAGGTATTCAAAATGCCCATCCCTCGTATTGAAGGCGGTCTTCCACTCGTCACCCTTCTTTATACGAATGAGGTTGTAGGCCCCTCGTAGGTCTAATTTAGTAAACACTTGAGCCCCGCTGATTCTGTCAAATAGGTCAGAGATAAGAGGTAACGGGTACCGATTCTTGATGGTAATACGATTCAGGGGTCTATAGTCAATGCATGGGCGCAGGGACCCGTCTTTTTTTTTGACAAAGAAGAATCCAGCCCCAGCAGGAGAGGTAGACTTGCGAATAAAACCACGTTCCAGATTCTCCTTGATATATTGGGACATTGCCAGGGTCTCTGGGCGAGAAAGGGGATACGTTCGCCCCTTGGGTATAGGTTGATCGGGAAGCAAAGTGATGGAGCAATCCCAGGGCCGATGGGGAGGTAATAACTCGGCCTCCGTTTTACTGAATACATCTTGGAAGTCGGTGTATGCAGCTGGAAGGCTAACTTCCGTAACCGTGGACTGAGCAACAACTTGGGAATCAGGAGGCAGAACACTAGGTAGACATCTATGATGACATTCTGTACCCCAACGAGTAACCTGAGCTCGGTCCCAATCCATCTGCGGAGAGTGTCTTCGTAGCCATGGAAGCCCCAAGATAATGGGATTGATGGATTTTGGCAACACCAACAACTGAATCATCTCGCTATGGAGGACTCCAACCATTAACCGAATAGGTGACGTGATGTAGGAGATGGAGCCACTGCTGACACGGTTCCCATCTACTGCTGTTAACGATAATGGTTGAGGCAAGGGGAGAGTTGGAATTTGAAGCCCAGCAATGAGAGTGGCAGAAATGAAGTTCCCGGAGGAGCCAGAATCCACAAAGACCGTGGTGGAGAAGGGACCTCTAGGGGTGCTCAGGGTGACTGCCATAAGAAGCTCAGGGGTGTTTTTTGAGTAGGGAGCAACTGTGGATACTCCTAAACCGGCCTCCCTGCTACCGTTTAGGAGGACGGGTTTCCCGGTTTCTTAGGACAGACCTTGAGAACATGTCCGGAATCGCCACAGTAAAGGCAGAGACGCTGCCTGAAGCGCCTCTCTCTTTCTTCTGGGGATAAACGAGACCGTCCTACTTGCATGGGTTCATCCATAGGCAAAACTGGGTTTTGAAATTGAGGAGCCAGACGAGGAACCACTCGCTTAGAGACAGGACGTTCCTGGGTGCGTTCTTGATAACGTAGGTCTACTTTAATGCATAGCGCAATTAGGGTATCAAGATCAGAGGGGAGATCCCGAGAAATTAGTTCGTCCTTAATACGGTCGATTAGACCTTGCCAAAAAGTTGCGACCAGCGCCTCGTTGTTCCATTTCAGCTCTGACGCTAAGGTCCGGAACTGGATGGCATATTGCCCAACAGATAAGTTGCCTTGACGCAGGTTCAGCAAGCTGGTGGCCGCAGAGGCTACTCTCCCAGGGTCATCGAAGACTCTCCTGAAAGCTTCAATAAAGGAGCCGGTGTTATTAAGAAGAGGGTCTCCATTTTCCCACAAAGGCGAAGCCCAGGCTAGTGCTTGACCACTCAGGAGGGAGATCATAAACGCCACCTTCGTTCGCTCTGAAGGAAATGCTCCTGCATTGCACTCAAACTGGATGGAGCACTGGTTCAAGAAACCCCTGCATTTCTTGGGATCTCCATCTTATTTTTCAGGTGTGGGGATACGCATGCCAGAAGTTGCAGTGGATACCGTAACCACACTGGCGGACGCCCCTGGGGCGGTGGTAATGGCAGGAGCAGCAGGCAGGGAGCCTTGTAAGGCATCGAAGCGTGTAGCGATACCTTGAACACATTGTAGGAGATGTGCTTGGGCTGCTTCTTGCTGTTCTACTCGCTGAGCCAAATGAATGAGAAGGTCCCGGGCTGAGGGTTCCCCCGTTCCTTCGGTAGTCATCGCCAGAGTTTACTGTCACGACTAGTATAGCGTACCTGCTATCGTTGGCACTACTCGGAGGAAGGCGCGGAGTCTAACGTGCCCCTGGTGTTCACCAGGGACCCCCGCAAGGAGGTATGGACTTGGCTGCAGGAAACACGCAGGTCGCGGTCCTTCCACGAGTCGGATAGCGAAGCACGAGAGGGATATCAGACAGGCGGGTTCAGCAATGATGCGGGTAATGCAGGTACACAAGGAGAATACAAACGGGGTGTGAGTCAAGCCGGGTCGATAACGTTCTGACAGCGAGGTACAAAGGGAGATCCAAAGGGGTAGTCAAGGCAATCCGGGTCACAATGGTCACAGGCAAACGGCAATAAACTGGAGGAAGGCAAGGGTCAGGAAACAGATAGACACAGGAACACTGGAACGCTGGAGGACAGGAAAGGACCTGAAACTCTGGCACAGGAGGTGAGGTCAGAGGCACTTAAATAGGGCTGCTAACCAATGCCCTCAGCACTAGTGGTGCTGTAATAGCTGTAGCGCCGTAGCGCTAGTCATAGGGCAGCGCCGTAGCGCTCTCTATCTGCAGCGTCCCGTTGCCTAGCAACGGAGACGCTTCTGGGTCTGGGCTGGCCGGCCGGGAGGAAGGGGAAATGACGCGTCTGGTTGCTAGGCAACCAGACGTTCTTGTATGGACGGGCGGGCGGCCGCCGAGCGGCGCCTGACACACCTACTCCCAGCCACATTGTGGTTAATATTATCAGTGAACACTCACTCTTATGTCTCTGACCATGTTTGAAGCCGCTTCCGGGTCCTCATGATCGTATAACACAGGATCCTTCAGGAGACATAAGATACATCATTGTACTTAGATGTTTTACAGCTATTTCAGACCATGTCATTATAGATAAAGAATAATTGAGGAGTTGTTGCAGCGCTATCGGGTTTTCAATTAACATAAAAAACCTGAAACCATATAAAACTTAAAAATATAAAGGAAAATAAATCTTATCAGATGTTAAGATTACGTCTATAAACAACTGTAAGTTTTATCTTTCAATATTGCCAACAATAAATAAATTGTAGCGATAATCGGAGAAAATGATGAACTCTTTGCTGAAAATTCAAACAACTACTGACTTTTGAAATAAGCGTATTCTTCATACACAAAGTACGATATCCCAAATAACGATCTATTAGAAATAGACTTACAGTCAGGTAGTGTTAGATGTTCAGGTAGCGGTTACTTTAACAGGATAATCGGCTGTCGTTTTCTCCAAGAAATTCACTGCTGATAATCACAGGTCAGACCGATCTTAGATCCAAATCTGCAGCAGCTGATAGTATTAGAAAACTCTCCGGTCTCCGCCTCTCCACGGAATGGCAAATCATATATAAAAAAAGAAAGACATGCTTGTGTAATACGTAAAAAACACAATTTATTAAAACATATAAAAACCCATGGGACCGAGATATAGTTGCCCGTACCAGAAGGTGAATGAAACTCAGGCTCAAAGAAATCTCATGTGCACCAAAGACCTCAGTGGTTAGAATCTCAATGGTATAATCACCAAACCGGAAAATCAGGCAATCAGAGCTCCCCTGTCCATGTATCACCAACGCGTTTCAACTTCAAAAGTCTTTCTCAAGGTGATTATTGTAAAGGAAAATTCAATTGACTGAATGAACTGAGGTCACACTCACACCTACTCCTAGCCACACTGTGGTTAATATTATCAGTGAACACTCACTCTTACATGAGTGTGCGGCATCAATTATCCTCAACTCACACAATGACATAACCGTAACTCATCAGAGTTATTTATATATGAGTATATGTCTTGTAAATATGTCTCTGACCATGTTTGAAGCCGCTTCCGGGTCCTCATGATCGTATAAGACAGGATCCTTCATGACACATAAGCTACCTCATTGTACTTAGATGTTTTACAGCTATTTCAGACCATGTCATTATGTACTTACAATAATTGTTGTTAGAATAGCTTTTGAAATGTTGTCTCATACTGTATCTCAACCCAATCTCACCCTTCTTCCCTCCAGTTTTAAACAAAAAAAAGAGAAACATTATCTAACTTAGTGCTGATAAAGTTAGTGCTGGCTATGATAGGAAGGTATCAGAACACACAGAGCTTCGCAGCTTGCTGTGTATGGGGCTGCGTAGGAGCAGACCGGTCAGAGTGTCCATGCTGACCCTTGTCCACTGCTGAAAGTGCCTATAATAGGCACGTGAGCGCCAGAGCTGGACAATAGAGAAATAGAAGAAGGTGGTCTGGTCTGATGAGTCACGTTTTCTTTTGCATCATGTGGACGGCCGGGTGCGTGTGCGTCATTTACCTGGAGAAGAGATGGCACCAGGATGCACTATGTGAAGAAGGCAAGCTGACGGAAGCAGTGAGATGTTCTGGGCAGTGTTCTGCTGGAAAACCTTGGGTCCTGGTATTTATGTAGATGTTACTTTGACACGTACCACCTACCTAAACAATTGTGCAGACCTTCATGGCAACGGTATTCCCTGATGGCAGTGGCCTCTTACAGCGGGATAATGCACCCTGCCACACTGAAACAATTCTTTAAGGAACATGACAGAGTTCAAGGTGTTGAATTTGTCTCTCATTGTACCTGCTGGTCCCGTATAATTGGGGCACCCTTGTTCTCCACATTCAACTCAGTGAACTGTGCCTGAGACAGCCGTATCTCTGCTGGGGATTGGAGAGCTACTAGCTTAGAAGCAAAAAGCAGTAAGATAACTCTGTTCAGGTTTGAATACACAGACAGTAGTAGAGGCTCTGGTTCTTCCTTTTAGTATCTTGAATGTTGCACTAGTCTCTGATGACATTGAGAAGCTGGGCTCAGTGATGGCCCTAAGAAACGTCTCTGCACTAACATCACAAGCAGGTTTGGTGGTCTAGTAGCTTGGTGGTCTACTGAGATTAATGGAAGAGTTCTTGGTTTGAATCCTAAGGCAGGTTTCATTTTTAGGCATTTGAATGTTGCACCAGGCTGGTCAATAACATTAAGAAAAACATCCAGAAACACTGATGGCAAAAGCTAGCTTAGTTGTCTAGAAGCCCAGTACTCACCTGGCTATGATGGAGATGTCTAGAAGCCCAGTACTCACCTGGCTATGATGGAGATGTCTAGAAGCCCAGTACTCACCTGGCTATGATGGAGATGTCTAGAAGCCCAGTACTCACCTGGCTATGATGGAGATGTCTAGAAGCCCAGTACTCACCTGGCTATGATGGAGATGTCTAGAAGCCCAGTACTCACCTGGCTATGATGGAGATGTCTAGAAGCCCAGTACTCACCTGGCTATGATGGAGATGTCTAGAAGCCCAGTACTCACCTGGCTATGATGGAGATGTCTAGAAGCCCAGTACTCACCTGGCTATGATGGAGATGTCTAGAAGCCCAGTACTCACCTGGCTATGATGGAGATGTCTAGAAGCCCAGTACTCACCTGGCTATGATGGAGATGTCTAGAAGCCCAGTACTCACCTGGCTATGATGGAGATGTCTAGAAGCCCAGTACTCACCTGGCTATGATGGAGATGTCTAGAAGCCCAGTACTCACCTGGCTATGATGGAGATGTCTAGAAGCCCAGTACTCACCTGGCTATGATGGAGATGTCTAGAAGCCCAGTACTCACCTGGCTATGATGGAGATGTCTAGAAGCTCAGTATTCACCTGGCTATGATGGAGATGTCTAGAAGCCCAGTACTCACCTGGCTATGATGGAGATGTCTAGAAGCCCAGTACTCACCTGGCTATGATGGAGATGTCTAGAAGCCCAGTATTCACCTGGCTATGATGGAGATGTCTAGAAGCCCAGTACTCACCTGCCTATGATGGAGATGTCTAATTATCTTATATTTCTACATAGGTACCTTTAGAGCTTTGAAACATCGGTGTCAAATCATTCTGCTCTGTGGTGGGGTTTGTACATGTCAAGGACTATAGGACGGGGAAGGTGACCAGTGATATGTGGAGTGATGATGATGATGTTGGTGTGGTTACCTCTCCAACAGACAAATCGTGGTTGGGGGCAGTTTGTGGTAGTGGTTAAAGAGAGACCTTTGGGGCCTCCTCACACTTGGGACAGTTAGTGAGAGAGACAAATAGTTAAGTTAGGTGTAATGAAGATATAAATATGTTAGATACAAACCTGAAAATACTACTCTAAAAGATAGACACAAAGGGCCTGATTTATTAAGGAACGTAAGTGCCAATAAGTGTCGTATTTTGCATAAAATTGTTCTGCGCATGCCCAGGAACAAACCATACGCCATACAATTCATCTTCAAGCACAAAAGACCCTACTACAAACTACAATTTCAGTGGCGGATCGGTGAAGGAATGGGCGTATGCACGTAGTCAATGTACAGTGAGGACGTGCCAATCTCAAGGTCAATCAGCAGCGTCCGATACAAGCTTTGGGAATCTCAAAGGTAAGTGATATTCTGTGGTATCACCTGCACCAGCTACAGGTCAGGTGTAAGTGTCGATTACTAGTGATGACGGCTGTGTATACAGCTAGAACATGTGTATACAGCTAGAACATGTGTTTGCAATCAGGAGCAACTGTAACAATGTATTTTATGTGCAGTAGACATTAATAACATCCTAATAAATATATTTTATGGAAAGAAAAAAAATATTTTTAATTTTGTAATGTTTTGTCATTAATATACTAATATTAATGTGACATTAATTGATTTTTTTTTTCTGTAGTGACTTTATATACCACATATGTATTGGATGTTAGAGCAGAGCGGACCTAGACCCGTATTCAACAACAGAGCTCTGTTTTGTAACCTGGTTACCAAAATTGTTCCCAATAAAGTGCTTTACATGAATACCCAGCAAAATGGCTATCAGCAGTATTGCCACATGGCAACGAAAACATTAAAACAACATCAGATGACAACAGTCCTTTAATAACCTGGAGTGAAAGGGGATCCCAAGCAATCTTGACTTTAATGGGCTTAGTCCCCACTTCTCACCATACTCAGATGGAAGGAAATAAAATAGCCTTAATAATTTGTTGCATTTCCATCATGAAATAAGAGATTGACTTCCTCCGGCCTGTTAGAAAATACTTAAATTTCCGATCTACATTTATAAGCTCCATACCAGGATCTTCCTCCGGTACTGCTGAAATAGAAGGGGAAGGATCGAAAAAAGCTTTTATTTCAGAAAAAGTTTCTAACGTGTTCTTTTTTTTTTTTTACAACGCTTTGTAAAGTACATTGTCCATGGCCGCATACTTACATTACCCCCTTAACAGCTCCGATCACAGCGTTGCGGTCCCCAGTGACGTCATCGACTCTCGCCAGCTTCTTTATTCATCACGATTTCTTGCAGTCGGTGGGCACATCAGTCGTCCTGGAGCTTCGTCAGGAAGGAGCCTTTCGGTGTGAAGACGTCGGGGTAAGTCTTGTCGGAATAATCGCCATCATTATTCCGTACCCCACCCGGGTACACGCTACACCAATGTCATGTCAGTAACGATTTTACAATAGCTGAAAAAAAAATGTCCCGATCAGCAGCCGATTCATGTGTACACACTATACATGTTTGAAAAGATTTACCCCAAGACTTGTGCTCTTCATCTGTCATAACCATCAGCTGAAAAGATGGTGACACTGTAAACTCTATTGAGATCCTGATCGAGAGCGCACACACACTGCAGGATTGGAAGGACGCTGTTCCATCGTTGAACGAGATTTTTAGTCCGGTTTAAAAATCAATATACGATGAGCTTTGGAATGACCATCGTTCGTCGTTTCAGTGTACACACTAATGCAATATTGGGCCGAACAGTCAAATATCGTGTGATTGGCATGATAATCAGCTGAAGAGCCTGTATTGTGTATCCAGCCTTAGACTATTGCTCTGATAATTCTTGTCCAATGTCTAATTTAACAAAACAAAATTAACACTTTAATGGCCCACTATTCTGCAAATAAACATGTCGTTGTGGCTTCTAAAGACCAGTCTGAAGTACTGAGATTTAATTTGTGGGCTGCTTTAAAAATACTGATAGGTCGCAATTTAAATCGACGTCAAAACACGCTGCCGTTCTTACTGCTAATCGGGATTTGATGTCACACTGTCGGGGACTTGTTGTGTCCTTATTAAGGTCAGTCATCATTTATTATCAGTCGGGCAAGTGAGTTTAGTTTTTGTGGGTTCGTGGTAGTCACCGTCGTTTACTCCACCGCCATTCATTCGTACCACGCCCGATAAGTTTACCCTCTAAACTCTTGATGGTCCCCAGAAAATCAAGACTGTTAGTAGATATACATTAGGTAAGTCCTTGTAACTCAGCTTAACACATAATATGTGTTTGTTTTTCTCATGTCCTGCTCTATGGATACAATGTTATACTATGTAAAAGAATAGAAATATATTTGTGGATTGCAAAGATTTGTGTGGCTCATTCATGTTATTATTGCAATCACGGACACAATCATCAGGGGCTTCATAGGGTGGAGGGTACCAGTAAAAGGCATCTGGGGCAGGGTCTGCCATGGGGACTTGGAAGGGGCGGGTTTTTATGGGGACGAATTGGGCAACCAGGTTGTAAGTGGGGGTAGGTGACTGTGCGCACAAACAGCTTCCTATTGGTCCACTCGGTCACACCTCGTAGCTCCGCCTTTCCCCAGGGCTGTGTGCGCAGCCCAGGGCGACAGTCAAAGTAGCCGCAGAGCCTTAATTTCCTCTCGGCAGCAATGGGCATGGCCACCGCTAGCCCACATTCTCCGTGGTGGAACACCCTGATGTGCGAATAACGGGTCGTTTTTGCCACCGTAAGGAGACAAACTTTGCTGTTGCCACCGTCATGTCGAGTTAACTCCTGCCCGCGGCTACGGTGCCACAATAACAGAAAATGGCGATGGTGCCGCAAAAGATGGAGCCATGATTTTTGTGCTGTATTTTTATTTTCCTGGTTCACAAATGATCCAACAAACGCTCTAGTTGCTCGTTTAATTTACCCAGTGTCACCTTTGGAGGCAGCGAGTGACTACAAAAAAGGTCATGTGAATATGATGCACACGCGGTAACAATTGCAGGTATGTATGTGTGTATTGCACACGCTTCTGGCTGATGCGGTAATGAACAAACCTCACCTTATTGGGGGTCACCTGAGGACAGTGTTAATATGTGCCATGATTTACTCGTTTCCACTGCATGTAGTTGAGCGCACTGTATACAGCACAGAAAAGAAGTAACTGCCATGAATTTCACTCGCCCCTAGCACTGCATTACGCCTGTCACCCACAGACTGAGCCCTCCGCCTACAGGACCACACTGCCATCCAGTGGCAGCATCCAGAACAACGGAACAACGCTCAGTGAATGGGTTAATCTTCCTTCCCAGCTCATGTGGTTCGATGAAAGAGTATAATTAATTAATAACTTGTAGCCGTGTTCTCTAAATTCTCAGACCCCACTGTGTAGCTGATAACAATCTACGTTATCAGATGGCAGCTAATGAGAGTAATCAATGGCTTTGTGCAGATGTTTCAAATGTGACAGTTTCAAATGTAAATGTGACCACAATTAACACTTAGTCAAATAAGACAATTAGGTGCACTTGGCTAGGGTCAATGCAGCTTCTGTTTGTTTCGATCTTTGATGTGTAGTCAATCAGATCATTGGGGTGTTCACAGCAGCACAGAGTATTTCATGAAAATAATTTGCTGATCAGTATAGTTGTGTGATTGTGTTAGTGAGGACAGGGCTGCATGTGACAGGGGCAGTGACATGATGTGAGGAGGGGAATGGAGGCAGCAGGAAGTCACAGACTGAGAGTTATATAGTGGTAGGAGCAGGGTCCCCCAGCAGCACAGAGTATATCAGGAGATGAGTGATGTGTTAGTGAGGACAGGGCTGCATGTGACAGGGGCAGTGACATGATGTGAGGAGGGGAATGGAGGCAGCAGGAAGTCACAGACTGAGAGTTATATAGTGGTAGGAGCAGGGCCCCCAGCAGCACAGAGTATATCAGGAGATGTGTAATGTGTTAGTGAGGACAGGGCTGCATGTGACAGGGGCAGTGACATGATGTGAGGAGGGGAATGGAGGCAGCAGGAAGTCACAGACTGAGAGTTATATAGTGGTAGGAGCAGGGCCCCCAGCAGCACAGATTATATCAGGAGATGAGTGATGTGTTAGTGAGGACAGGGCTGCATGTGACAGGGGCAGTGACATGATGTGAGGAGGGGAATGGAGGCAGCAGGAAGCCACAGACTGAGAGTTATATAGTGGAAGGAGCAGGGTCCTCAGCAGCACAGAGTATATCAGGAGATGAGTGATGTGTTAGTGAGGACAGGGCTGCATGTGACAGGGGCAGTGACATGATGTGAGGAGGGGAATGGAGGCAGCAGGACGCCACAGACTGAGAGTTATATAGTGGAAGGAGCAGGGTCCCCAGCAGCACAGAGTATATCAGGAGATGAGTGGTGTGTTAGTGAGGACAGGGCTGTATGTGACAGGGGCAGTGACATGATGTGAGGAGGGGAATGGAGGCAGCAGGAAGTCACAGACTGAGAGTTATATAGTGGAAGGAGCAGGGTCCCCAGCAGCACAGAATATGTCAGGTCATTTATCTATGTCAATGCCTGGTAATCAGTCTGTGGCTTCCTGCTGCCTCCATTCCCCTCCTCACATCATGTCACTGCTCATTATGTAACCCTGGGTATTATTCCTTGTATACCAGATCTCAGTTACAGTGTCAGAGTGTTCTTCATACCAGCGTTGTCTCTTCCTGCTCACTGCTTTATATCACACATGCAGATATATAGAACCTGACGGCAGATAAGAATCAAATTGCACCATTGGGAACAGCAACATGTGGTAGAGGCACTTAAACCGCTCTGAATTATCTATATTGATGTGTAATAGGACTCTTATCAATGTCACCAGTGTACGTGTAATATATAGGTGAGTGTGGCTGGTTTATAAGTAGATCATATAACAATATATTCACAACTATCTGCTCCCCGGCTCATGTCACCAATATCCAGACACCTTTCAATAAGTGACAATAAATTACATTCAGAGGACGTTTTCTGGGTCAGATTAGGCAGGAAGCAGCGTTACTGAGATCATCGTGTTCTATCGCATTTGTGTTTAATGGATTACAAGGGGCTTATTTATTATTGCCAGCCCCATTGCAGTAATAAATATTTTATTAGCAAAAAAAATCATCACCATCCGCATTTGTGGTAAAAATATCACCGAGGTAGTTGAACGTTACTCGCCAAAAAACTAAAAATGAAATAATGTATAAAATCAATATCTATTTTAAAAATGAAATAAATATTTTTATACATTAGTGCATCTTTATTCTAATTTATTTTATTGTCTTAATTGAGCCTAACACAGGGGTATGTACATGCCATCCAGGCTATGAGCAAACACGTGGCTTGTGTTGGCTACCTCCGGCTTGTACAGCATTGAAATCATATCCCTGTGATGTCACACCTTGCCGCTAGGCCACGCCTCCAGGCTATTATATCGTGACAGGGTTATTGCACCTCAGTAAGATTGACAGGAGGTCTCTGGGAGGAAAAGGAGATTGTGGGGAAAAAAACAATTATTGACAACTGTATGGTCATAGAAACTGGGTATAATGCAATCTACGCTTACATCTGCAGCAATTACACCCAGAAACGTTTATAGAGGAAAGAGTGAAACGTTCAATGTATAAATTCTTTAGGAACATATCCTTTATTTATTTAAATATTTATTCTAATATACTGCTCAGTTAAGCTGGGTACACACCTATACAATCTTACTTTAGATGTGAATACTGTAACGATTTCACCAACGACTGAAAGTCCCGATGAGCAGATTCCTGTGTACACACCTACATGATTTACCTTCAGATCTGTGATCTTCATCTCTCATAACCATCTGCTGAAAAGATCACAACTCTGTACAGATATCTGCCTACGCTGCTGGTGGTGAGTGCCTACACACTGCCACATTTACCCGACATTGTTCTGCTGTTGATAGTGATTTTTAGGAAGATTATAATATCAAATCATAGGCAAAAGGCAGGGGCTGACTGGACTGGGAGGTACGTGGGCATAGGCAAACCGAGGGGGGGGGGGGGGGGGGTTCTAGTGCCTGGAAACCCCCTCCAAGCCTGGGGCACTGTATAATAGAGGTGGCTGGACCCTGCCCCCGCTTCACACGGCTCTGCTTAAAAAGGGAGAGCTGTGTGCACCTAACAGTAGTACACGCAGCATTGCCCATGCATATTATGGGAATAGGAAGAGTTGGAGAGCAGCCAAATACTGTCTAATATTATAACCACGCCCCCATGCGTGATGGTCACGCCCACTGGCGGCGTGGTGTGGAAACCCCCCTCTACAAATCCTGCGTTTGCCCCTGCAAATCAACAGATGCAAATGGTCATGAACCGCATGTTCTGCACGATAACTGCATAGATGTGTACCCAGCATTAGTCAGTCAATAATCCCAGCCCACATAATGAAATGTATAGATTTTCCTGTGATGTCACAACAGAGCGTTTGCACACTTACCTATAATCCTTTATATGTATCTGTGAAGGGGCAGCCGTCACACACACAACGATACACAAAGTGGAGATTGCTCACTCATTCTCTAAGCAGCAGCAGGTGCTGATCATTGAGGGGTCATTAGCACATTTGTCTGTGCTTCTTGCAGCTGTAACACATCAACGATCTGACAATCTCCAGAGAGGTCCATAAACTAACAATCTGCTAAAAGTAACGTCAGGTTGGAACAAAGAAACTATGCGGTTTTCGCTGCTACGATGCATTTAATTCATGAAACTAGAAAGCTTTTCATGTTAACTGGGGAAACGCCAATTGGTCCCATTTCAGCAGCGCCATGAGGAATATCGCCCCGTGAGGCCTAACACTTCCAAATCGGTACAAATAGCTTCATCATCATCACCATTTATTAATATAGCGCCACTAATTCCGTAGCGCTGTACAGAGAACTCACTCACATCAGTCCCTGTCCCATTGGGGCTTACAGTCTAAATTCCCTAACACACACACACACCCCATACACAGAGAGACAGGCAGACTAGGGTCAATTTGTTATCAGCCAATTAACCTACCAGTATGTTTTTGGAGTGTGGGAGGAAACCGGAGCACCCGGAGGAAACCCACGCAAACTCCTCACAGATAAGGCCATGGTCGGGAATTGAACTCATGAACCCAGTGCTGTGAGGCAGAAGTGCTAACCACTGAGCCACCATGCCGCCCATCGGACTGTTGTAAAAAAAAAAATCACAAATTAATCTACAAGTGTAACTGGTTAATCTTAAAATGATTTATGTTGGCATTATCCTATTTTTTTTAAGAACATTCGCAGCCCTAGATCCTCTCTGTTACCCCGGTTAACACTGTAGAACCTAGAAAGAATAAGAAATTTTCCCTCGGACTCAGGCGCGGGTTAGAAAACCGTTTGGAGACATCTTCTGCAAACATGTTTATGGACTAATTCGGCTCCTCGTGGTTTTATAGCGAAGCATAAACCTCCCCGCGATGATTCCCTGCAAATGAGGAAAAAGCATTTTTTATATGCCACCGTTACTTGTCATTAGCGGCGAAGGAGGCAGAGAAGCAGCGTCTCTGGCTGCGCTGAATAATTTATACAACATACACGGTGACAGTTTGGAAGTCTCTGCGAGCGGTGGAGAGATCCTCCCCGGGGACTCTGCCTGCTTCTAAAGATACAGAATTTATATATATAATGATAATAAAGAATATGTTCTCAGCACAAATATATTACAGCTCGGATCTGGGCTGTGCAGGGGAAGCCCGAGCAACAAGAGGACGGAGAATCCTAAGTAAACACTTACAGTTACATGGCGGTAAAATGCATTATTTAGACCCTGACTTTCCATTGCAGCTTGGTTAAAAAATAAAGAGCGTTTAAATTCTCATCCTGCGCCCTAAACAGTCAGGGGACCTCATTAACAATGCAAAAATGCTTTGGCTTTACCGTACCTCCAAACTGACCCATTTTCGGCAAGATTTATTAGAATTGCTGACCTCAAAGAGGGGCAGGGCTTAAATGGAAATGGGTGGAGCACATACATAAGGGTGTGGCTTTTTCCCCCACGATTTTGCATGCATAACTGTTGGGAGGTGTAAGTTTGCAAAGAAAATAAAAACATTTATATTGTCTGCCCAGTGAAAATCAGAGTACAGGTCTACTCTCCACTTTCGGAAGAAGCCTTTCAACAGTGACTATGGAAGTGGAAATATTGAGGAGCACAGGGACACCAAAGAAAGTTTTGCTCCGTGCCTGGGCATTTTTCATGCCATTTTTCACATAGTATCATGCACATTACAAGCCATGCATCAGTGAGAAAGAATACATTTGCAATGAAACATCTCTGCAAGTGGGTCTCTTAGGCTTAGCACTATCTCTGAGTGATGTAACATAGAGAAGCGTCACCCTCTTAGAAAGATACATGTTCCCAGCAACAGGATGGAGGAGATATCAGCCCGTAATATGTTATTTTTTTCATTTTCAATATTCATTAGCAGATCACAGTCTAAGTTGTTACAACCTGCATATGTTCATTAAAGATTAACAAGATATATAATAGTGCAAGGAAGTGTGTGCAACATTTTCACGTAAAATAGCAATAATTTTAGGGGACATTATGAGTCCTTTGCCAAACCTGGTTGGACAAGTGGTCACAGCGCCCCAGTCTTCTCTAACCGTCCCCTGCAAACATGACTTGATTTTTACAAGTCAGCTGACCTGGCTGAGATCGGACGAGGGTCTATACCAGGAGCGCTGCATGGCATAACGCGCTTACAGGCGCAGTTCTAACAATATACAAGGAAACATTAAAAAGTACAAACGTGACATAAAGACAATGCTCCTTCTCTCTGGTGACTTACTCAAGTCCTAATAGACACTTATGAGCAGTATTATGAGGATAAAATTGAAATGCAATTACTTCATCATTATCGTATTAATTTATTTATATAGCACCAGAGAATCCGCAGCGTGGCACAATCAACAAAAAATAAACAGAAAATAATAATAGAAAGTAAGGGACAAGAGAAACAATAGAATCAGTAACAATCAATACAAGACATTATAGAGAAAGGAACTATATAAGACAGAACTGGAACATAGGAAACATTACAGAGGGGTTGAGTAGATAGAGGAGGTAGAGAGGGCGAAACGCATGAAGGTAATACATTCAAGAGGATTAAGGTAGTAAACGGAGAAGATAAAGGTGGAGTGAAAGGGGCAGGTGGAGCGTGAGGAGGAAGTTGTTTTAGGGTGGAGATCGGTAGGCAAGTGTGAAAACGTGAGTTTTGAGGGAGTGTTTGAAAGATTCGCGGTTGGGGTCAAGTCTGATTGGGCGAGTCAGGGAGTTCCAAATGTGGGGAGCAAGGCGTTCAAAGTCCTGAAGGCGGAAGTGTGAGGCGCTGATAGGTGATGAGGATCGACGAAGGTCATTGACAGAACGTAGCGGGAGAGTAGGGAAACATTTCTTGACAAGGTTGGAGATGTAGGAGGGGGAGGCATTGAAGACGGCTGTATAAGTGAGACTAAGCAACTTAAATTGTATTCTGGAGGGAATGGGGAGCCAATGGAGGGCGGAAGCGGAAAGAAAGATTAGTTGCAACGCCGTATTCATATTAATGAAGTATAATCCAAAAGTGAAAGTAGACAGGTCTAAGTGTTATCAGTGGTGTACCTAAAGGCCAACAGGCCACAGATGATCGGTCAGTGGTGTACCTGGAGGCCAACAGGCCACAGACGATCGGTCAGTGGTGTACCTGGAGGCCAACGGGCCACAGACGATCGGTCAGTGGTGTACCTGGAGGCCAACGGGCCACAGATGATCGGTCAGTGGTGTACCTGGAGGCCAACGGGCCACAGATGATCGGTTAGTGGTGTACCTGGAGGCCAACGGGCCACAGATGATCGGTCAGTGGTGTACCTGGAGGCCAACGGGCCACAGATGATCGGTCAGTGGTGTACCTAGAGGCCAACGGGCCACAGACGATCGGTCAGTGGTGTACCTGGAGGCCAACGGGCCACAGATGATCGATCAGTGGTGTACCTAGAGGCCAACGGGCCACAGACCATCGGCCTGTGAAATTTTGAGCCTTCTTTCTGTGGCAAAATTTGAGGCTTTTGGCCCCAGAGAAAAGTCTTTCTTTCCCCATGGGCAATACCCCCAAGATTACAGCGTGACCGGTACCAACACAAACACAATTATATTCAGATTGGAATATATGGTAACATTTACCAGGCATGTTGGACAATATAACACTTTGTGCCCAATGGTCAGATGACACCAGGTGCACAGCGAGGCTGTTGCTCAGCTTATAGCTTCAGCAAATATAACTGCATTACCTCCCAGCTGTCCCCATTTTGGTGGGACCGTCCAGATTTCTGGGATCTGTGATGCCGTCACGATCAGGACAGCTTTGTCCCCTGGGATGAAAGGTTAGGAAGTTTGTCCGCTCTGCATAACAGAGCAACGGTGAACTGGTCCCAGACACACCTGTCACTGGTGCGTGTAGCATCTTTTATGGGAAGGGGGAGGTCCAGCACATCGGAAATGCTGGATTTGCCCCCTTGACCCTTGAGCGTGCCTCCTTCTCGCAGCTTGACAGCGACACACACACAAGTTTGTATGTATGTAACTGATGTAATCAGCTACTAAGCAGCAAATATATTTAAATATTAAAAGACAACTAACATGAAATTGTAAACAAAATATTAGTCAATTGCAAGACATTTTTGCAGTTAGCACGATTTAGAAAATCCCTTTGGAAAAATGTTTCCAGATGGGATTTTTAAGCCATTACAATTGTCAGAGCAGTTTAACTCTGCAATGTATCCAAATTTGATCAGTATCCTGTAGAGGAAGATTAATCTGTAATGAGGATAGAAATAAAGTACATTTTCTCTATGACGGGGACCGTTGGACACCCTGCGACGGACCAAGCCACTGCGTCTGCCGTAGGAGTTAAATCCCAGGATCTCCCTCCCAGCAGAAAGCACTTACCTGCGCTGTTATGCAATGAAGGAATAACTTTTATCAGGGAATTTAATGGCTTGTGACTTCAATTCCCCGGCAGGGAATAAATCTCTCGTTCCCTATTTATCCAAACACTGTCAGATCTATTCTGCTCGTTCATGCGGGAGAGGAGAGTGTGAAGGGTCCTCTTCCCATCGACAGGGGGTTTAACCCAGTGAACAATCTTCTAATGCAAATAGTGAGCTAAAGGTTTGAAGTGTATCCGTCATCCACACAGAGTGCGCGGCATTTATAAAGGGGAGACTGCAGCCCCCGCAGTCAGAGACTGGTTATCCAATAGGCTGACAAGGCTGCAGCCTAGGGTGCAAGGTTTTGGAGGGGGCTGGAATATTTTGGTGTGCCCCGGAGAGGTAGAAACTAAAATGAAGTTTAAAATATAAGATAATAGTTACTCTCCAAAGTAAAAAGAAGAGATGAAAGACAATTGTAGAAAGGTTTTAATCTTGACGTATTCCCATGGTAGAGGAAGTCAGTGAGTCATCCTTGGATGGGGGCTGGATAGGCGAGTAGGAGTGACAGCCCCCCCTCCACCTTCACCCTGAGTAGCGCTTGTTCACTCGTCCGTTCTACTATACAGTTCTGATTTTAATGAAGATGAAATGAGTGACAAAGATTTCCGTGACCCGGTTAAACAGCCAAGTGGAGCTGAACTTGAAAAATGCACCAACGTAAACATTGGCGGATTTTAAATTAACGTCAAGTCTGACGTGGAAGGCGAAGGGACGCTACAAGAGTGTTAACCTATAACCCTTAATCCGCTCTGCGCCTCAAATAGATTTCCACCAGTGTCCATAGGTCTCCCAAGCAAGTTGGTCGCCCTTGTGATTGACTTATGCCTGTCTGCACCTAGAGAGGTGGGATGGGGGAGGGAAGGGGAGATCCAATGTTGGCCGAGTGCAGTAAAGCAATGTTTACGCAAATGCAGACCTGCAGAAATACGCATACATATGCCTGTTAGGACGCGCATCTTTTGCACCTTCAGTCTCATTGCCCGCGGTAACTCTTTGTTGTTTAGGGCGAAGCTAGAAAAAGCACTATCACCCCTTTAATAAATTAGGTTGTAGTGTGGAGGGAGGTGTGAGGGAGCTCTGCCCTCTAGTGGTGAGGTGTGGGATGGAATGCAGCTGGTCAGGTGGGAATGATCTGTGCAGTATTATAGTGGTGTAGTGTCAGTTAGTTATGGGGTGTAGTATGAAGGGTGGTCAGAGGGAGCTCTGCCCTCTAGTGATGAGGTGTGGGATGGAATGCAGCTGGTAATGTTTAAGAGAAGAGATGCACAGGGAGCAGGAGGCGTAGAAGAAGAAATAGAAAGCTGCCCTCGTTAGATGCTATTGATACACGAGCAGCTGGAGAAGTAGAGTTATTACGTCTAATCCATCTTCTGTACTCAAACTACAAGACGCCTAAACACAGCACAATCCTCTGCAAACACAAAGCGAACCAAACAAGGTCAACAACACCGATACTAATCATTTGCGTGTGATTTAATGTTTCTTCAGCTCTTATAAGAAGATATGCCAAAGAAAAAAAAAACATTGATTAACCTACAAGCGCAGCCACAGACATCTCTCTGTGTAGTACTGAAGAACACAGAGTTATTATTCATCAATCGCTCTGAAATGTTTTTGAACCTGTTCTGCTAAGAATCATTCCAGGTCACAGATGTGTACATAGGTATTCCTCATACATGCTCAGTCTCCCGGAATGTCCAGGAATCTCACACATTTCTTGTAGTCATCCCAGATCCCTGAGAGAGACGGACTTTCTCATATATCCCACTCAGTTTTTGAAAGATGGCGATTGAGAAGGCGAGAAGACATCCCGGATGTAAATGGCAGATAAGAACCGCTTGGCCCATCTAGTCTGTCCATTTTTGAACCTATGGTAACCTCCAACCCTATTTGGTCATTTAATCGTTGTAAGGATATCCTTATGTCTATCCCAAGCATGTTTAAATTTCTCTACTGTATCAGCCTCTACCACCTCTGATGGGAGGCTATTCCACTTATCCACTACACTTTCTGTGAAGTAGTTTTCCTCACATTTCCTCTGAACCTATTTCCCCCCAGTGTCAGTACATGTCCTCGTGTTCTAATACTTCTCTTCCCCCCAGTGTCAGTGCATGTCCTCGTGTTCTAATACTTCTCTTCCCCCCAGTGTCAGTACATGTCCTCGTGTTCTAATACTTCTCTTCCCCCCAGTGTCAGTACATGTCCTCGTGTTCTAATACTTCTCTTCCCCCCCAGTGTCAGTACATGTCCTCGTGTTCTAATACTTCTCTTCCCCCCAGTGTCAGTACATGTCCTCATGTTCTAATACTTCTCTTCCCCCCAGTGTCAGTACATGTCCTCGTGTTCTAATACTTCTCTTCCCCCCAGTGTCAGTACATGTCCTCGTGTTCTAATACTTCTCTTCCCCCCAGTGTCAGTACATGTCCTCGTGTTCTAATACTTCTCTTCCCCCCAGTGTCAGTACATGTCCTCGTGTTCTAATACTTCTCTTCCTCCCCAGTGTCAGTACATGTCCTCGTGTTCTAATACTTCTCTTCCTCCCCAGTGTCAGTACATGTCCTCGTGTTCTAATACTTCTCTTCCCCCCAGTGTCAGTACATGTCCTCGTGTTCTAATACTTCTCTTCCCCCCAGTGTCAGTACATGTCCTCGTGTTCTAATACTTCTCTTCCTCCCAGTGTCAGTACATGTCCTCGTGTTCTAATACTTCTCTTCCCCCCAGTGTCAGTGCATGTCCTCGTGTTCTAATACTTCTCTTCCCCCCAGTGTCCTAATACTTCTCTTCCTTTGTAGAATGTTTCCCTCCTGCACCTTGTTATAACCCTGGATATATATGATAGTTTCTATTATGTCCCCCGTTCCCTTCTCTGCTCCAAACTATACATATTAAGTTCTTTTAGTCTTTCCAGGTAAGTTTTGTGCTGTAGACCATGATATGGCCTCCAGAACTGAACATAGTATTCTAGATGTCAGTAATGCCAGACAACGCAGATGGCAGGAGATCCGGAATAATAGATTAATTTGTGTATCATCCGCATCGAGATGATACTGAAATCCAAAGGAACGTATTAGTTTCCCAGGAGAAGTGGTGTAGATAAAGAATAGCAGAGGACCTAGGACTGAGCCGGGTGGTCCTCCAACTCATAGAGAAGACAGAGACAAGGTGGGTCCACAGAGAGAACTATTGAAAGAGCGGTGTGATAGGTTGGATGGGAAACCTTGATATAGTGTCCTGCAGACCTAGGGATTGTACCGTTTGTATGAGAAGAGAGTGGTCAACAGTGACAAATACAGCAGATATGTCTAAGAGGATTGTAAATGAGGTTTAGCAGTGATCAGATTACGGAGCACCTTAGTCAGTACAATCTCTGGTGAGTATTGGGAATAGAAGCCTGAATGAAGAGGGCCCAATATGTTGTGTGAGGAGAGTGTAGACAAGGCTCTCGAGGAGCTTGGGGTGGCATTGGAGCTGAGAGATTGGACCGTAGGCTGAGAGTTTGGGTCACAATCATTATTTTTTTTATCAGAATAGGAGTAATCGCTGCAATAACGAGGGAAAGATACTAGAGGAGAGAGAGATTAAAGATATGTTAGTTAAATCTTGGATGAGCACATGAGACAGGGATTGACTGTTATGTGAGAATATAAGGTGAAATATATACATACCCGTGTGTGTTAGAGAATTTAGACTGTAGTCTCTAATGGGGCAGGGACTGATGTGAATGATTACCTATTGTACTGCGCTGCATGACACGGTGGCGCTATATAAACAAGAATACACTTTCAGTTCCTAGTGAATTGATACACTACCTTATTAGTTTGGTCCAATCATTTGCTGCCTCTGTTGTGTAATGTGACAGATCCTCTTTAAATTGTATTTTTTCATGATAACGTCTCTTTAAACCTCTTTTAAGCTACAAACACCAGTCTGATAACAAAGAAAACATCCAGTTCACGTCTCCAGTTATTCCAGGCTGGAGGGGTCGTGTCAGTGAGTTCTGTACTCCCAGCTCAGACTCTGAGTCGAAGCTGCATCTTCGCTTAAATGATTCATCCTTTAAATGGATAAAGGGGAAAAGTTGATTCTCCGTCAGCGCTCACCATCCGTGTCACTGCCCGTAATCCCTGGATGCGGCTGACGTACCCTGCGCGGTGTGTTCCTGCCGATTTCAGGACATATGAATGTTCTATTAGAAGAAGCTTTTTAGGCTAATAAATTCCTCCAGTAATCCTGTTACTGCCAGAGAGTCCGGTAATCCGGCCTGACCGTTTCACTACGTATTTTATCTGCAGACGTAGAGGAGTGTGGGGGATCCGATCATTGTGAGAAGTGGGCACAGCTGGTACTCCCACTGACAGAGTACTTCCATTATCATAGAAGTGTCCTCCACTGGCTAACTGGACAGAGGGACATATGACAAGTGATAATCCACATTTACTTATACTACTGGCAGAATCAAATTCCACTACTTCATCCCTTGGGTTTCAGTCTATGACTGTCCCCTTCTATCCAGGAGCAATCATGACTACTAATAGTATTATCCTTACAAAGTGGCTGCTCTTAAGGGTTATTATATCTTCCCTCCGGTACCTTTTCCTTTTCAATCTCCATGAACTGTGGTTGCTGAAAACAACATTGTAAAACGCGCTGTGATACTGCCACCCGGCAGATGACAGACACAAACAACTTCTTGCTGGGAAAAACTGGGCTTTTAATTGTTCATGTCAAAAATAGCAAAGCAGACTTTTGTCAGGATGACACCAGGAAACCCTCCCTCTAGCTAGACGCAGTTCACCTGTCTAGTCACCGGCCAACTAGCTAGCATCGGTCGCCCCGCAAACAAGAACAGACAGTGCTTTATCTTCCACCCAACTCTATAAACCAATCACACAAAAACAACAAACCAATTACACCCCTGTGGTGCACCTGGGTGTTTGTGTGCAGCAAGAGAGACCAAGAAGGAATGTAACCCAGTCTGCAGACTGTTCCTGCAGACTCCTCGGGTTTTTACCTATCCTTCTACAGGAGAGGTCACAGCATTTAATAACACAGAGTAAATAGCGGTCTATAAGACATAAGCTTCGCCCCCCTCAGTATTTTTCTTTTAAACACACTCAGCTTTACATTTTTAATTAATATAAAAGTATTTAAAAAAAAAAAAAATTTTATTCAAACAGCGAACACCATTATCATTTGAGGTTAGCCGTTTTGCAATAACTCAAACACGTTTGAGCTGATTCACAGATGTGTCAATCACGTGAAGTTAAATGTGCTGTAAGTGACTCTGGGCACCAGATCTAATATTTATCAGAACAAATGAAAAGTTTACAGCATCCAACGAAATGCGTTGGGAGATTGTGACCAGAAGAACAAGCGACTAATCCGGACAACTGGAGACATCATAGTTAGTTGTTTATAATAACCGATCTCAAATCTTCATCCAAACAGACTACAAGATGTCTCTGTAGTAAATGTCACATTGGGCAGTGTTTGTTCTACAAATCCTAATTTGCCACATAATCCCTTAAAGATAAACGTCTGATCCTATTTAGCCGTCAATCCCCAGTCTAAGAAAATATTAAACAAGTAATTATCTGAGCTTAACAAATAAGAGAACCCACTAATACTGATTCATTTCTTCACATAACACCACTGATATCATAGAGGGAACGCTGAGTGCAATTCAAATACAGGTTTCTGAAAATCGCTCCGCCACAGAACGCTGGTATCAGATCCTTACACATTGGTCCAGATATGGTCTTTAAGTCCCATTTGTTAAATAAACAAATATGTGTTAAGAGACATATAACACACATAAACATTAATTAATGGAGCAGATGTGAAGATACGTTTGGTGATGAATACGGGTCTAGGTCCGCTCTGAATACAGAATACGTCCAATATATGTGGAATATAAAGTCACAAAAGAACGTACAGAAATAAATAGTTGATTAATGTCACCTGTTATTAATATAGTAATTAATGACAAAAAAATAAAAGATATTATTTTTTAATTATTTACTATAAAATACATGTATCAGGATGTTATTAATGTCTACTGTACATAAAATACATTGTTACAGTTGCTCCTGATTACAAACACATGTTCTAGCTGTATACACAGCCGTCATCACTAGTAATCAGCACTTACACCTGACCTGTAGCTGGTGCCAGTGATACAACAGTAAATCACGTACCTGAGAGACGCCCAATGCTTGAATCAGACGCTGCTGTGTGCGCTCCAGCTTGGCACGTCCTTACTGTACATTAACTAAGTGCATACGTCAAGTCCCCTCCCCGTTACACCCATGAAATCCTAGGCTGCTGTAAGTGTCCTTTGCACTCAAAGATGAATTTGAAGCTGCTGCGTTCTGTGACGTATGGTCCAGTTCTGGGCTTGCGCTTGGCGATTATACTTAATTTTTTGCCATTTACGCTCCTTAATGAATCAGGTCCATTATGTAACTTATATATTATACTGGGTTTTACATACATTACTAAACACTATTTCATTCCTTTAAATAAAAAAATAAATGTTTTCCTAAGACAAAGCATTGTTTAATGCATTGATTCTGTTACCGCCTTTCTGAGTTTGTGCTAACAGAACATGCAGCGCAAAATACAAGTACCGCTACAATACTTGTTAAATAAGCTTCTCTGTGCCAGAAATGTTATAACTAGCGATAACCCCTTTGATGTATAGGACAATGTGCTATAGAGCCCTCAGCTGATGGTTGCAACCTCCTTACCGATGTATTGTATTGTGTATATTGGTGGTACACGCTGTTGTACTGTGTGGTTAGTTGGCTGCGTAAAGTCTCTCACTGGGCACCTAACAGCAGATATCACCCTTTTAAAACCTGCGTTTCTAAACGTAATAAAACGAGAGAGCAGTTGTATAATGTGTACAAGATCTAAGGGGCACATTTATCATTAATCGGCAAAAGTGAGAAATAGTTATCAATCCTTATCGCAAGGATAAGGATTGAACTATTTCTCAAATTTATTAAAAAGGGGTCACAGAAACAGCAGTTCCGATAAACTGCTGTTTCTGTGATAGAAAAAAATCACACTTACCCCCCTCTTCGGACGCGCTGTCTCGGGATCTCCTCTTCGTTCCTCTTCTTCCTTCAATTGCGCATGTGCACTGCACATGCGCACAAAGTCCCCACTCTGTCTCTGCAACGATAGTTGCAGAGAGAGAGCGCTGAGTGACAGGGAGGGATCATGTGATCCCTCCACACATGCGCTGTCCAGCTTTGCTCTCCGGAGCAGAGCTGGACATAACGAAGAAGAAAAGCTTCAGCAACAGTTCCCATGATGTACGCCAGCTTCAGCTTCAGCTGGTACATTTACATAACAAGTTCCCGAAAAATATATTTTTCCGGAGCTTGTTAAATGCCGGACCCGAGCAGTCACCATTCTGTTGTATGGTGACTGCTAGCAAAAACGAAGTGCAGAGAAAAGGACTGGTTTTCGAGATTGAACAGTGCGATGGGCCTTTCATAAATGGCAATTTGAGACTTCCATTACCTATTTACACGGTAAGTGCACGATAGTGCAATACCGTCAATTGTTAAATATGCCCCTAAGAGTCAGCGCTGATCGTGTTTAAAGTACCATTTTAAAAAAAATATGTAAAAAAATATGTTTATACACAAACAAAATAATATTTTGTATTAATATAAAAGTATTTTAACATTTTAAACACTACAAACATTACCGTGTTTGCAGTTCAGTGTTCAAGGTTTACAATAACAAAAAAAAGAACACAAAATAACTAAAATTAACATGTTTGAATCTATTTTTCCAGAAATTCAGACGAATTTTACAACCAATTCACCAAACCAGTTCGGGATTGGACCAGCGATTGGTTGGAGCATCTCTACTGATAAACAAAACAGAAGTTTACTATAGTCCTGTGATGTGAAGTAGATCGACCATATAAAAAGAAGCCAGAAGCTGTAACTCAGATAAGGAAACAAATTCTGCCGTAGAAGTAGTTTTATTCCGAAACAGCCCAGGGGGTAAATGTAGCAATCAGAGTTTTCCGGCAGGTTTGAAAAGTGGAGATGTTGCCTATAGCAACCAATCAGATTCTAGCTGTCATTTTGTAGAATGTACTAAATAAATGATAGCTAGAATATGATTGGTTTATCAAACCCGCCAGAAAACTCTCATCTTGGACTCTGCCAGTCGTTTGATTAGACAAAACCCTGAAGTTTTAATGGAAACTCTGAAAGTTTCACTGGGTGGAAGCGAATGACCTGGGACACCAGGATGGTCAATCACATATAACACCGGCAGAGAAATCATACTTCTCAACATTTACGGATGCAAACTCTGCCTGTGAAGTGGGACATCTGTGGGCAAGATCCACCGCTTTGTGAGGACCACCCGGCTGCAATCGTTGGGAGGTATGGGAGAATGGAGACAATGGGTGGCAGCATTACAAGGATGGTGGAAAAATATTTAGCAATAGGATATATTTTCCAGGAACTGGGGCTGACCCTGTGGTCGCCATCTGCCCAAAGTTATTTCTTAGCACTGTGCAGAAATACATGACCCCCTCAACAGCTACAATTGATATGCATCTCACACCTCTTAGATTGCAAGCTCATTTGCACAGAGCCATCCTCGCCTCCTGTTTTTGTGTCATTGACGGGATCATGATACGAAGAAATTAAATACAATGTACAGCGCTGCGCAGTATCATCATCATCAGCTATTTATATAGCGCCACTAACTCCGCAGCGCTGTACAGAGAACTCACTCACATCAGTCCCTGCCCCATTGGAGCTTACAGTCTAAATTCCCTAACATACGCACACACACACAGACTAGGGTCAATTTTTATATCAGCCAATTAACCCACCAGTATGTTTTTTGGAGTGTGGGAGGAAACCGGAGCACCTGGAGGAAACCCACGCAAACACGGGGAGAACATACAAACTCCACACAGATAAGGCCATGGTCAGGAATCAAACTCATGACCCCAGTGCTGTGAGGCAGAAGTGCTAACCACTGAGCAACCGTACTGCCCAGATGTCAGCACTTTCTAAATAAAAGATAATAACTATAGTATAAACGTTTTCCTTTGTACAAGGAGAATTTTTAATAGCCTAAATCTGACTCAGGGGGGCTTTACAAATAACAGTTACATAAGTAACAAGGTGTCATACGGTGACCTATTAACCAATCAGATTGCTCTGTCAGATCGTTTCAGCCAATTAACTGGAACTTGTCTCTCTATACAAGTCCCCCCGACGCCCTGTGCTGTGAGCCTGGGACATGATTACAGGGGGGGGGGGGGGGGGGGGGGGGGGGGGTGTGTGTTTAGCAGGAAGAGGCTGAATAACTGTGAAAGAAAATCTTTTTACCATTAATGAGAATCACAAATCCAGATAACCTGCGGGTGTAATGCTGCAGCGTGGACGTAAATGTGCGACGTTAACTAGCTTTATGTATTCTCAGATCTGTAATGTATGTGTTTAATTATTCAGCCAGGTCCCCCGAGTCTGCGACGCATTTTAAGGTTTTCATCCTTCTGTTCCCAGCCAACAACATAACACCCACTAATATCAGCATTAATGACCTGCTGGTAATTAAAGGAGCTGCCGCTAAGACAGTTTTCTCCTCTGTCCAAGTTATTAATATCATAAACTAGGACGGGAGCAGGGACGGGACTGTAAAATATGGCAAAGAAAATAAAAGACTTTTCTATTAATTTGGAGTTTTCAAAAACATAAAATCTATTCTAAAAAAAAAACATAATTAATTAAAGTCATACTTGCCAACTCTCCCTGAATGTCAGGGAGACTCCCTGAAATAGGGGTGATCTCCCTCACTCCCTGAAGAGTCTGGCATTCTCCCTGATGCTGAGCCAGTACAAGACGAGGTTGGCTTCCCCCTCTGTGGCATGATGACACAGTTCAGAAATTGTGTCCTATGTCCAGGTATTGATGCCAATAGAGGTGGCCATTTTCATGGAGACCAAGATTTAATCAACGACTGACAGGTAAGACAACATGACTTCAGTAATGGAGACAGAAATGTAAAAGACACTTCAGTCTCTAGAGATTCATTAGCTGCTTTTCTTTAACGCATAGTTGCCTACTCTCCTGGAATGTCCGGGAGACTCTCGCATTTCTGGGAGACTTTTTCGGGCTCCAGGGAGAGCAGGGAGACTTCCCTATTCTTGCCCCCGCAATAGATAAGTGGCGGGGCGGGAATTAAGGACGCAAATATTGTGCTCACCTCCCCCAGGATCTCCCTGAAGCCAATAAGGAAAAGTTGGCATGTATGGTTAAAGTGCACTTGTAGTTTGCTATCATAGTGCAATACTTATTTCAGCACGGAAGTCTTTGCATTTTTGTAATTGTGGGGTGTACACCTTCTGGTGACTTTGTCTTCCTAGTAGAGTCCTGTGTGGACAACAGGCAGTTATGGGCAGTCCATCCAGACCGACGTATATAAAACTATGCAGTAAATGGGACAGAGCTCCCATTTTCCAGGGGGTGGGACAAAGGTGCCTGCGGATGGGACATCGAGACGGAGTCCTCAGGTTACGCCCCAGTTGGACGTAGCGCCTGTCTCTTGGCTACGTATAGGCAGCCTCAGCAGAATGACACAATATCAGTATGGCGTATACATATATTTATCTCTAATATCGGCACATGACGGCCAGGACGCAGGAGCAGTTGGGGAATGACGGAGGAGGCGAGCCTGAGGACTGAGTGCTCCGCTTGCAGTTTCGTTATGTTTGCTTTCAGTCAACCGTTTCTTTTTCTACATTACATCAAGCGCTGTAATGTGCGAGCCGTGGATTTATGGCTTACATTACGCCATGAAGCATATACTGGCCTAGTGCTATTACCTTGTCTGTCAGTGATATACAGCACGAGGGCCGAGCTGTGATTAGCTAATCATTTGCTTATATAGATCCTCGGACATTAGCATGGAGGCTGTTAGATATTCATGTACATAAAACATGACCATTTCCAGTACTCTGACATCGGCATTAACCCCGTGCCTCCGACGTGATGAATAGACACAGGCACCGGATAAACAGAGCTGCATTAATAATGACCAGTAACCAGGAGGGAAACACAGGGTCTTTTAAAGTATACCTGTCGCCTACTTACCGTGGAGGCGGCCATTTCGCGGGATGAACCAAGATTTATGAAATTGCAGCCATTGGGCACTAGAGACCTGATTGAGGCATGAGGGTCTTTGTGCCTTATGCCTCAGTGATGTCATTACTTCCTAGTGAGGTGATAGGTTAAGTAATGGTTCAGCCCATAAAAAGGCTACTTCCGCTGTGTGTAAGCATCAAGTACACTTTATTGCATTTGGGTAAGGGATACACATTAGTGTCATGCCATACCCTCAATAGTCCCAACCTTTGCAGGAAATTTACGATCTATGGAAGTCAATATGGGTGTGGCCTCATCATAACAGGATGTGGTCTAATCTGTCACAACTTTTCATTAATTAATGTTACGACATACTTGCCGACTATCCAAGAATGTCCAAGAGGCTCTCAAACTAGTGGAGGATCTCCCAGACTCCCCGAAGCTGGGCCGGAGAAGTGGTGGCCGGAGCCACCGCTCAGGAAACACTGCGGAGTGTGCTGGAGAGTGGTGGCCATTTTCATGCAGCACACCTCTTCCTGCTGGAAAGCATCATCCATTTTGTTGTAGCACGCCACCTCCTGCTGGAGAGAAGCCGCCATTTTCTTGTAACACACCTCCTATCAGAAACTTTCTTTCTCCCCAGCGAGAAAGAGACAATTTGAGAGAGAGAGAGGGGGGTTCATGGAGAGTGAGAAGGTGAGAGAGGGGAGGTAGGGGTGAAGCATTCCTTCCAGCATTTAGAATCCCGAAACATAAGCCTCGACCCAATTGGACACAAACTCCGCCCATAAAAGGTTAACTTTCTGTAAACCTCCACCCACTTTCTGTGGCCGCGAATCAGGAGGTCCTGCCCTAATCGGGACAGTTGGGAGATATGGGTACAGGAAAGAGCGGGAGAGTTGGGGTAAGAGAGAGGGTGAGAAAAGCGGGGGACCGAGAAAAAGCGGAGGAGGGGTGAGAGATGGGGATACTGTGATGAGATTGGCCACGTGTGTGTGTGTGTGTGTGTGTGTGTGTGTGTGTGTGTGTGTGTGTGTGTGTGTGTGTGTGTGTGTGTGTGTGTGTGTGTGTGTGTGTGTGTGTGTGTGTGTGTGTATATATATATATATATATATACACATACATACATACATACACACACACACACACACACACACACACACACAGGGTGATTCAAAAGTCGCAGTACACCCTTTTATTTCAAAAACTACAGGAAATTGGGAAACCTGAATACTCCAGTAAGGTATGGGTGACGTGGTCTATCTTTTACAGTATGTACCAAACATGGGCGCCATCTTGAAATCGGCCAATCGGCCCAATTCCTGTAGAGTTTTTGAAATAAAAGGGTGTACTGCGACTTTTGAATCACCCTGTATATAGAGCTAGACACACCCCTTGGGTGGATCAGGACACGCCTCCTTCATCTGCGCCCATGGGGTTAGCCACAATATATATTACGTTTCACCTTCGCTAATGTCACTAGCTCCTGGCAATTTGAATGTCCACCCGTGTGTCGGTGACGGGTCACGTGGATGAATTTGGGGAGTTGATTCCACGTTACTACCACATTCCAATGCACCTAGTCTGCTAGAAGGGACACCGTAGAGGGCTGCAATCTCTTATTATTTGTTTATAAGAAACACTCCTGCGCCCTCTCCCTCTGGCCTCGTACACAAGACGCTGATCATCATCATCATCAGCTATTTATATGATAAACAATGCCCGCTAAAAGCATTGATAAAACCTTGTCCTTTGCCCTCGCTTTAGAAACATGTCCTGCATCACAGTGTTCTCTGTACGTAATTACATCTCCATTGTATTGTACAGAGTTAACTCTTCTTAACACAGCAGGAAACATTAAAACGTATTTAAAGCAAAACGAATTACAACAAACTATAGTCACAAAGTGCGTGTACGGGTTCATTCAGCTGCATTATTTCCGGGGCTGCCGACAGAACCCGCGATAATAACGCCGGTGTGTCAGGTCAATCACGTAAATCCGGACACATGTAGAGTACACGGGCTGCGTGGCCTCACGCCAATTACTCACGACATGTGTATGTCATGTGTGTCTGCACACATGACCTGATCTGGTAACTTTAAATATGGGACCATTTTTAAAATTTTATAATTTGATGCTCTTGCAATAAAATATTTTGTTCTATTCTGTTGTTTGCGCCACTAACCGTCCTAGCTAATGTGCAAAGCATTTCTATCATACATTTTAATGCTGTAAATAAGAAATATACATGGACTCCAGTTATAGAAAAGTATTCCATATGTAACTGCGCAGAAAAACGTATCCTCTGATCCATGGTTCTGGCAATTTCCCCCCTCTCTCTCTCTCTCTCTCTCTTTTGGGTACAGCAGTCAGATTCAAGGATTCAAGAGGTACTTCAATTAGTTATATTAAAAGCAAAAGAACAGTTTCGCCTAAAAGTAATGATTCAAACAGATTCAGCACTATATGGAAATGATGGGGAATTTGATAAAATATTTTCAAACATAAAGGGCTACTTAGCAAACATTTATACACATTTGGGGTACTCATTAAATGTAGAAACTTTAGTGGGACAGGAATCCCCTGATAAATGATACTTGGTAAATGTTTACAGTTATAGGGTTGTATAGAACACAAAAAAGTTGAAAGATTCTGTTCTAAACTTTACTATAAAAAGGCAGAATCTGATTGGTTGCCAGACCAACCAATCCTCACACCATGAAAGAGGGGTGACTTCCTTATAGGAGAGTTCAGTTACATCTAATCTAACTTTAAGAATAACCAATGGCATCTTCTATGTAAATCCACCTATTGTAATCAATGTAGGCTACAGTACAGTGTGTGTAAATAGACATATACACTGGGTGGTTCTATTGCCATGTGTTGGGAGTGTACCGGTAAAATGCAGATTACTGAATCTCATTAATTAAATTAAAATCTAAATATAATCTCCACCTCCTGCCTCCATAGCTCTGACAATGATCTGATCATTGCGCAATACTATAGTGCCCTCTAGTGTCAATGCCATATATTGCAGACAGCTATTGTTGAATGTGTAGCAGTAAACTGTAGTTGCCTGAAACACAATTAACACCAATATAAAAAATACAAAAAACACAAAAGACTGCATTTAGGGGCGTAAAATGGAAGAGGCAGTTGGATGGGACAATTTGGGCAAAATTAGGGCGTTATGTGCCAAGTACGGCAGGGGCAAACGCAAGATTTCTAAAGGGGGTTATCAAATGCGTGGTTTCAGAATATAAAGCCCTAAAAACACTTGCTGCTATAATAATAAAAATAGAGAAGCAAAATGTATATAAAATATAATAAAGTGTGTTAAATAAAGTAAGCTGCACATTTACAATATCACTTGGTCTAATAGCTTCCGGACAATATCCCGGGCTTGGGGCAAATTCCAGGCACCTGAAATTCACATGAAAAGTGGGCTACATGGTAAGTGTATTGCCCCATATTCACACTACATAGTACTAGTAGGGATAGCCAAGGAGGGGATTAGAGGGGTTTAAATTAAGGGTATTTAGGAGTGTAGAGTAGAATATGTTTTCAGAATTCCCTCCCACCCACATCACAGATGGGTTATACGTTGTACTTTAACACGTGTTTTATTTGCAGACGAGATACAGCAAGGTGGAAAGGAACTGCAGTTAGCGGCCATGGGGGGGTAGCAAGTGGCTGAAATGCCCGATACCATCCTTATGGGAGGTCTTGTAAGAAGCCAGGGTAAAGGGGGGGTGGGATCCCCAGGCCTGAAGGCGCCAAGGTGCAAGGAAAACCCTCCCTTATTGGTTATGATAATTACGGTTGGAGCTGATGGAGGCTGTTTTCTTTGCCACGATTCAAAACATTGATTGCAAAATAAAGCCGTGACCTCTTTTTCACCAAACAAACGTCATGTCTTTATTTCAAGCAAAACAGGGTGGGGGGGTTGTAAGAAAGGGGCATCAGCCGTTAGACAATGTACAAATCTGAACACGCAGCGGCACACAGAGGGACCGTGCGCGATTCATGAATCTCACTAGTAACTTACCCCTCTGATTCTAGAACTCCGCTGTCCCCATCATAGCCTGAAGGTTAAACTGTCACCCCGAGCGCTGGAGGACACCACAAACAACAATTAGGTCATCGTTCTTCCCAACTTGCTAATTTATTGGGTTAATTATTCTCTTGTGGAGCTGCAGCGAATGTCTCACTCCCATACCAGGGAAATTTAAAGCATCATTAAGTGCAGTGAATTATGAAGCCCCACGAGCCAAGAATAACCTACTGGAGAGATTGGTCAGCGCTCAAAAGAGACAAGAATATGAAGAGACATGGCTGCTGTGTGTATAATATGCACAGTACGGAAAAAAATAATACATAAATATAGTTATATAGATCACAGATGACACCAAAGTGCTTTGTCAGGCCTCCGACGCAGAGGGAAATTATGGACACGCGGCCACAAGAGAACGTTTGTTTACAATGTATGGGAAATTACTATAAATATTTTATGACTATTAAATAACTGTACTTTATCCTAGTCTAGGAATGCTAATATAAAAGCTTGTTATAACAAGATGATTGCCCATAAACTATAACCTCAATGTGCATATAATTGTAGGAGAGCCACACAATAATCACTATTAATAGCACAATAAATAATTCATTGGAAGACATAGGGGTAGGTTTATCAAACTTTCATAAAAGGAAAAGGGGATTAATTTCCCATAGCAACCAATCAGCTATCATTTAACTAGAATGTATTAGATAAATGATAATTAGAATTTTATTGGTTGCTATGGGAAAATCATCCACGTTTCCTTTTTAAGTTTGATAAATGTACCCCATAATAATAACTTCTTAAAAAAACCACATTATAGTAGAGAATAGTGTAAGGATAAAGTTATAGTCTTTAGAAGATAGTCTTCAACTCTGTGTGAACGAGTCTCTCAATATCAGCGATCACCTAGTGAAATGTATCCGCCACTTGTGCGTTAGGTTACATCTTATCCTTCATATGGAGAACAGAGCACACACATTGATCAATACCAGTGTTGGCTAACCTGTGACACCCCAGGTGTTGTGAAACTGCAAGTCCCAGCATGCTTTGCTAATTTATAGCAGCTTATTGCTGGAAGGGTATGCTGGGACTTGTAGTTTCACAGGTCAGCTAACACTGAGATCTGCTCTACCTCTCATTCTGGCGATACCTTCAATTATTATTATCACCATTTTATTTTTTTTTGAAGATTATACTTATTTTTATTGAGTACAAAGACTGGAGAACCAACTAGTACACTTCAGTGCCATAAAAAAAAAATGATGAAATAAATACATTTTAAACGTTGGATAAAATAAATCATTAGGTGCTATTGTTTTTTATTTATTTTGTTCACTGGAACTAGTGGTTAAGCAAATCAAATACAGCATCTGTAGAATGCATTAAAGATTTGAGTGAATGTATAACCAATCTTTCATGTTGGAAGATACAAAATTCATCCTTTCAGAGAAGACATTCCTGCTCTCATAATCTCATCCACTAGAAGGATATTGCTTGCAATAACCGTGCAGGAATGAAGAAGCTGCTTCTTAACACAATAGTTGTCCCAGACTCCTGCCTCTGAAGAGACCATTGGTTCACCTGTATTTAAGTCTACACCAATGAGCTGGCCCGTTTCTGCATATTCTGTTTGAAGTTTCACTAGTCTCTTGGGGGTTATATCCAGAGTTCTGAGCTAGAACCTTGGGAATGATGAGGAGAGCATCAGCATAATGCCTGCACACCCAGCTGGCCACGGCCTTTAACATTAGGTTTGTGTTTGACCAGAGCATCTGCTATTGCCACTTCTAATGCACCTGCACCCGACACAACAGACTCATCATCATCAATGGAATTTTTTAACTGCGCGCAGCCCATCCCTAATGGCATCTTTAATTTGTGTTAGAGTGGGGGCTTATTTGGCCCTTTGACCAGCAGGGTGACAGAGTGTGGATTTTCACACTGTTCTATGAAAGTGAACTTCTCTTCTCCCACTGTATATTCATAGACAAGACAGCATGTCCCAAGCACTCAGGGGTGAGATCATCCACTGAATGCATAGCACTGCCGCCACAAGCCAAGGCTAGCCTCTCCATATTTCTTCTCTTTGCTCTATGGAGGGCTACAATCCCTTCTTTAGCAAGAGCATTCAAGGAATATGGATCAATTCCCTTTTGATTAATCACAATGAAACCTTTGCTAGAATCACCACACACTTTCTGCTTGAGGTCTATGATTTAATTTACCCTATCTTCAATAAACTTCCTCTCTGCTTTAACTAGTTTTTCACGTTCCTCTGCGGTTTTGTAGAAGAAACCAGAACTCACTTCCGTTTTCTCATCTCCAGTGACACATTGCAAGTAAGAATAAATGTACCCCATAATAATAAAGATAATAATAAAAATCTCTAACTGAAAAAAATAAACAAAAATCACCATTTATTTATATAGCGCCACTAATTCCACAGCGCTGTACAGAGAACTCGCTCACATCAGTCCCTGCCCCATTGGAGCTTATAGTCTAAATTCTCTAACACACACACACAGACTAGGGTAAATTTGATAGCAGCCAATTAACCTACCAGTATGTTTTTGGAGTGTGGGAGGAAACTGGAGCAACCGGAGGAAACCCATGCAAACACGGGGAGAACATACAAACTCCACACAGATAAGATCATGGTCGGGAATTGAACTCATGACCCCAGTGCTGTAAGCCAGAAGTGCTAACCACTGAGCCACCGTGCGGCCCGTAAACCTTCAATGCTAAATATAGAAATATAGTGGCAACACAGAGATTTTCTTGCCACCCATGGGCTGGATTGGTTTTGCTATTAAAAAGATTTACTATTGAACGGATGGAGAGCTGTCTAACCCTTGAATGAATTTAAAACATAATTGTTACAATTTGTGTGAATTTGAGTTCATGGCCAACCGGCTTCATCACATAACAATTGGAAGCAGCTTCTAGTGACATTTTTGGGACATCATCTTTCAGGGACTGTGCCTTCGGGTCCTGTACTAGTTCCTAAAGACTCTATGATTATATCTCTCAATAATTTATTATGCTATTAATAGCAGTTTTTAATGGCAATCTTCTTGGTATAACAATATTCGTGTTCTCTCTCTCACCCAAGTCCCTTCATGCCCAGCCACGCTGGCCAGCCGGGTAGGACTACAAGTCCCAGGAGGTGGGCACACACTGCCTTTCTCCATGCTATGTATACAGAACATGCAGATAAAACGTGCAGATGTAATAATATATATATACTATGTTTAAACATTACAGCTTCGTTTGCTCATTTATATTTCAGTACGGCAATTAGCAGTGACACAATCCATCTATAATGTAGCTAGTAAACAGCATACTTCCGTGCCTTAACAACAGACCCAGCACTAAATACAATTAAAACAAACAACACTGTGTATTGACCAATACACCTAATTTATTTTTAAGGCATCTACTGCAAGGGGAACTGATCATATACTGGATTTGGTGGTTCTGAATTCAGATGCATCAGAATATAGCAACTACAGCGCCATCTTGTGTCAGACATACATTACTGCAGGCTATTAAAGTTTCATCTGGTTCTATTTAAAGGGACACAAACTCTTTTATTTGAGTATTGTAGAGGAATGTAACAAATACTTTGTGTTTATTCCTGAGGGAGACAGCGAGTGGCAAAGAAATGGGGTTAGTGTCCTTTTATAGTGCACTGGATTCATGAAAGTGGGAAGCGGAGGAACCGTCACTAGACAACTGTATGTCTGCCAGGAGTGATTGAAAACCTGATGCATTTAGACCACTCAGCCATCTCTGGTGGCTGAGACATGAAACATGCGGCTTTTTGAGTCTAAATTGGGCATCAACATTGCTACATGTGTCTCCCCTCCTCTACAATGTTGCTGGAGTTTTGCAGCAAGAAGAAAACTAATAGATACTGGGCCCTCGCTTTTAAATATGAAATTATCTTAGATACAGTTTTATCCCTGCAAAACTATTGCTATTTTGTTATATATTTATTTTATCCAAAGTAATAGAATCTATGCAGTGTGATATTATAATCCTGGAATTCTCTCATGATTTACCCAAATCACAAAAGGTTACGTTAGGAAATAGATGAACCAGTATTTTTCTTTCCCTGAAAACCTGAGCAGACTTCTAACTCTCAGCTCCGGATATCCTACTTCAGACCACTGGTGCACATTTAATAGTGTAAAGAGAGAGAACATTCTCAGCACCAATAGAAAAAGGATTTTTGCTTTGGGAGAACCGGACAGCAGATGTGAGGATCACTAACAGAGGAGATATCTTCATGATAGAGTTTAAATTCTAGCCAGACAAAAAGGTAGGTTATGTGCTTCAATTTAAAGATAATTCGATCTTCAAATATTACCTACAATAAAGCTATAATTTGCCCAAGAAATTTGTCTGTCTTTGTTTTATTATTGCGACCCCAGAAATATCTGAAAATCCCAAGTTCGGTTTTCAGCCTTTGAATCTTTTCAAACTGCAGATCTAGTAAAGGGAGGACGGGCAGTGATGTCACCGCTTAGAATGCAGCGATTGTAGCCGTGAACTACAACTCCCATCAGAGGCATGAATCAAATAGTAGTACTGAGCCCTCTGTATCTCCCCTGTGACATCACCTATCCGTCTGCAGTCTGTATTGTACCAGCTCACGCTTCAAACCTGCACCACTAATAGCGGAAGAGAAGGGAAAAACAAATGGAGTTTGATGTGGAAAGGGACAGGGCTGTTAGTCCTAAGGCTGAAAGGCAGAGTGTTTCCCCAGAGCAATCAATGTATAGTAAAACCACAGGTAAGTTCATTGCCGTATCTTACCTGAATCTCACATGGACCATAATTTATTGTCAAAGATGACTGTTTCAGCCTAGCAAATTTTAATGGAACCACTTGTTTGAAATATCGTTTAACCCCTTTGCTTTAAAGGCATTTTTTTTACTCCTAGTGACTGGATAGGCTGCACTCTCAGTGATGTCACCGGTTCCTAGTGACTGGATAGGCTGCACTCTCAGTGATGTCACCGGTTCCTAGTGACTGGATAGGCTGCACTCTCAGGGACGTTACCGGTTCCTAGTGACTGGATAGGCCGCACGCTCAGTGATGTCACCGGTTCCTAGTGACTGGATAGGCTGCACTCTCAGTGATGTCACTGGTTCCTAGTGACTGGATAGGCTGCACGCTCAGTGATGTCACCGGTTTCTAGTGACTGGATAGGCTGCACTCTCAGGGACGTTACCGGTTCCTAGTGACTGGATAGGCCGCACGCTCAGTGATGTCACCGGTTCCTATGACTGGATAGGCTGCACTCTCAGTGATGTCACTGGTTCCTAGTGACTGGATAGGCCGCACTCTCAGTGATGTCACTGGTTCCTAGTGACTGGATAGGCTGCACGCTCAGTGATGTCACCGGTTTCTAGTGACTGGATAGGCTGCACGCTCAGTGATGTCACCGGTTCCTAGTGACTGGATAGGCCGCACTCTCAGTGATGTCACTGGTTCCTAGTGACTGGATAGGCCGCACTCTCAGTGATGTCACTGGTTCCTAGTGACTGGATAGGCTGTATTCTCAGTGATGTCACTGGTTCCTAGTGACTGGATAGGCTGCACGCTCAGTGATGTCACTGGTTCCTAGTGACTGGATAGGCTGCATTCTCAGTGATGTCACTGGTTCCTAGTGACTGGATAGGCTGCACTCTCAGGGATGTCACCGGTTCCTAGTGACTGGATAGGCTGCACGCTCAGTGATGTCACCGGTTTCTAGTGACTGGATAGGCTGCACTTTCAGTGATGTCACTGGCTCCTAGTGACTGGATAGGCTGCACTCTCAGTGATGTCACTGGTTCCTAGTGAATGGATAAGCTGCATTCTCAGTGATGTCACTGGTTCCTAGTGACTGGATAGGCTGCACTCTCAGTGATGTCACTGGTTCCTAGTGAATGGATAAGCTGCATTCTCTGTGATGTCACTGGTTCCTAGTGACTGGATAGGCTGCATTCTCAGTGATGTCACTGGTTCCTAGTGACTGGATAGGCTGCACTCTCAGTGATGTCACTGGTTTCATGTAGCCTATGTGTACATTGACCAATTATCCCCTTTCACTAAACCATAATCACACATTAGGAAAAGGCATATACAGTTTTAATATAAGACTCTGTTTTTACATTAAAAAAAATGGTTTACAAAAAAATAGAACATGTAATCCCTGAATACTTAATGTTAAGAACACCTGACAGAGCAGCGAGATTGAGTCACTGCTTAGGCACATGAGTGGCTTGGAACATTCATCCTCCCCCTGTCTATCACACAGATGGTATGGTCCAGAAGACTCCGGTCACTGCCCAGCAGGTGACATCAGTTCTCCAGTTCTTTCTTTAAATAAAAAAAAAAAAAATAACACAGTAATAAGTTAATTCCACGTTCTTTAAAAAAACTTAAAAAAAAAAAAAAAAAAAAAGTCAGCCCTGATTTGGAATCCAATAGGAAGATAAATGTAGAAAACCAGAGGCCACAAAATGGAGAGGGACCTTTCCAAAAAAACATGGCAGAAACGTCATTGTAGGCACTGACCAGGAAGAGATGTGGGCGGTGACCACGATCCCTGCGTCACATCAGAATACAGACACATTGACTTCATTGATTCGTTTGGCAACTTGTAACTGGGCACCAGGCAAAATAAAATCCCGCACTGGGATCCACAAGAGGGCGTAGAAAGGACGTGGCAGCGACAGGACGCTCTGCTCCATGGTAGGAAGGTAAAAGGCGCTTGAGCATCATTATTAGTTAAAGGCCAGGCGGTATCAGTGGAACATAATTCAGGGGAAAAGAAAGTTTTAAAGAATGCAGCAGCTTTGGAAGACACAGAAAGGTGTAATCAAGTTCTTGTGCAGTTCCTGAGGCTTTGAATAATATAGTCCCAGAAGCGATGTGCCGGACACACGGCGGAGCGCCGACAGAGGCCGGTTGGCACAACACCACAATGCCAATAAGGGGTGCAGCTTCGGTAAAGTTCGGAAACCCCCAGATAGATCATCTGGACACCAGGGCCCCTCAGGAACTCCGTTAGGGTCGCTGACCACGGATGCTATAGAAGCCCAACCATTTGATCAATCTGACGCATGTAGACGCTCTTCAGCGGCAGGGAATACCTGCGCTCCTCCGGGACTCTGTAACACTGCAACAAGACAGAAGCATTGAACACACACAACAGAGCACACTGCGTACGCCGTCGCCCATTAAAGAGACAGGACTTCCCGTTTTAGGTTTTGTAACCGACCCATAAAAATATTTTGACAAAAGACGTACCCTGCACGTTTGACTGGTTAGATACACTGTTAGAGAGGGTACCTGACTCTGCAAGAGGTTAAAGAAGCAAAAAGACATTCCCAGTCCTGCTCTACTAAAACCATTAACTGAAAGTCCAGAATTGTTACATCCATCTCCTTCAGGGAGGTGACGTTGGTGCGATGTAGGACGTAGGACACGTGCATGTGACATTCACTGCTAATACTATCATTAGAGTCAGATATTCTAGACAACTAATACATACAGATTATTATAATTTATCTATATGATTGGATATTTTATGTTTATAATATTAATTAATAATATCAATATCAACCTTTATTTACAGGTCGCTACATGAGGTCCGCAGCGCCATGCAAAGGGTTATAGTATATTATAGATTATTTTATGTATTGTTGGTGAATGATTCATAAATGAGAACATATATTTTATCTTCATGAATAATCTCTCTCAAAAAAAAAAAAATATATATATATTTTCTACTCGTCTCGGGAAAATAGACAATTAGGATGTATTATCTGTGGACAGAATATACCGATGGGACTGTAAGAGCACGGTCCCCCGTCCCCATCGTAGCGCAGTGACGTGTCTGCAGGTACCATCCCCGCGCCCACCACTTACGTTGCTACTTAGGTTGGCGGCGCGGGACTTGCTCTGGGACAGTTTCTCCGCGTTACTTTGTGCTTTGCTGTCGGGGTGGAAGATGTCTTTCCAGGCTTTGTTCCTGAATCGAGGGTCAAGTGGGATCAAGTGACCCTCAGTGGTGAAGAGATACTTGTTGCCCGTCACGTGCACGGGGTTCTCTTCATCAAAAAGCTGCGGAAACGGGAAAAGAAGAATTCAGATAAAACAGGAACAGAGAGTGAAGTGACCATTGGATGGGGACAGAATACGTGTATCAGAGGTGGACGTCTAGGTCTCACTGGCCACAATGGGGGCACGGCGCCATTACCGAGGAGAAAAAGGGACAGCAAGTAATGTCTCACTCACCAAGAACAGATATTTGCAAGTCTCGCTCAAGAAGAAGCTCTCCATGCGATCCTCCTGGGACTTGTCGATGACATGGTGAAGTGTTGCGTAACCACACCTGTAAGTAACACAAATCAGAGAGGTGCGGCTGAGGGACCAGCCACAGGGAAGGGGGGGGGGGGGGGGACAGACAGAGAGGGAGGCGGCTGAGGGACAAGCCACAGGGGGGGGACAGAGAGGCGGCTGAGGGACAAGCCACAGGGGAGGGACAGAGACAGAAAGGCGGCAGAGGGACCAGCCACGGGGGGGGGGGGGGGGGGCAGACAGAGAGGCGGCAGAGGGACCAGCCACAGGGGGGAGGGGGGGACGGGACAGAGAGGCGGCAGAGGGACCAGCCACAGGGGGGACGGGGACGGGACAGAGAGGCGGCAGAGGGACCAGCCACAGGGGGGGGGGGGGGGGGGGACAGACAGAGAGACGGCAGAGGGACCAGCCACAGGGGGGGGGGGCCAGAGACGAAAGGACAATCACAGGGGACAGACGCTGTCACCACCTACACCCACCTGGCCTTGGCATGTTTTTCCAGGCTCCGCAGAATATCCATCCCGACATGTAGGTAGAAAGGGTTCTTAGTGGCCTGTGGAGAGCAGAAACCAAAGTTTAATGGAGTGTCAGATACAGGGATGTAGCATCGACAACAAGTGTTGAAGGGTAACAAGTTATATTATACTAAAACTCCTTCAATACTGAGAAACAATGAAATAAAACACAATATGATAATCCAACAACTGTTCAACGAAAGCAGCGAACTTCCCCCATCAGTTAGTTGTATTATTAGTAATAAATCCTCTCTGAGTCTAGCTTAGATCCCTCTGCAAGCTGAGCAAGGAGCTATCAAAGCAAATATTGAGTCCTGGTACTTTGTACCTCTGACTGGTTTCACTGTAAACCTTTACAAGAGGTGAAGCAAAAACCAGAAGAGCGCTGCAGCGTAACTGGTCAGGGGTGCGGTAACTTCCTAAACACCCCTCAGATAGGTTCTCACCAATTAACCTCTTACACAAAGGTCTGCAGACACGTTCATTAGACTTCTCTACTAAAACCCCTGCAATAAGACAAAACAACAACAATAAAACACCTAAAGCAAGGACTTACAAAAAGAACCTGATCACCACCTTTCCATCACTATTGGGATGCAAAACATCTCCCACATTCAGGAACCCAGCTTCAATCTAGAGCATAAAACTGCTCCAGAAGAACAAAGAACAGACATCAAAGACCCAACAAGTTCTCCCCTCCGTAGTATCACCAAGTATGTGGCAAACACCTAAAACACAACGGTATCACCCAGACACCTCGGCACATCATTTCACATCACGTCAAAGCCGACTTTCACTTTAAGACCCCCTCCCACTCCCATCCTTCATTAATTATCAAATTATCTCCTAAACTACTTCTACGCTTAGCCTCATTCACATTTTGAAATATGTGAGAGGCCATTAAAACGCTCTTTACTACATGCGCAATTTGTGTTTGAATTTGTTGTTGCAATACGACCAATAGAATAAAAAGTTTCGTTTTCTCACAGAAGGCAAACTAGACGGTGCAAAACTCTTCACCCCATCAGCTCATGTGCTACAGGACACACACCGCCCCCCGCGCCAGGCAGCACACACCGCCCCCCCGCGCCAGGCAGCACACACCGCCCCCCCGCGCCAGGCAGCACACACCGCCCCCCCCGCGCCAGGCAGCACACACCGCCCCCCCGCGCCAGGCAGCACACACCGCCCCCCCGCGCCAGGCAGCACACACCGCCCCCCCGCGCCAGGCAGCACACACCGCCCCCCCGCGCCAGGCAGCACACACCGCCCCCCGCGCCAGGCAGCACACACCGCCCCCCGCAGCACACACCGCCCCCCGCAGCACACACCGCCCCCCCCGCGCCAGGCAGCACACACCGCCCCCCGCAGCACACACCGCCCCCCCGCGCCAGGCAGCACACACCGCCCCCCCGCGCCAGGCAGCACACACCGCCCCCCCGCACCAGGCAGCACACACCGCCCCCCCGCACCAGGCAGCACACACCGCCCCCCCCGCACCAGGCAGCACACACCGCCCCCCCGCGGCAGGCAGCACACACCGCCCCCCGCGCCAGGCAGCACACACCGCCCCCCGCGCCAGGCAGCACACACCGCCCCCCGCGCCAGGCAGCACACACCGCCCCCCGCAGAACACACCGCCCCCCGCGCCAGGCAGCACACACCAATCCCCTAATTAATCAAAAACAAATAAATCTGTGGACCGTGTGCCCTTTAGATTTCACTAGGACTTAAATTAACAAAGTTTCCAGCACAGTAAGAAGTGGGAGAGACTCACCTGATATAAGAGGTAGGTGGACTCCACCAGTTCTGGTCTGAGAGGGTAGAACGAGACATCGGGCGCCTGCAGCTGCCAGTTGTACCTCTCGGGCAGTGCCCCGTACCTCTTCCAGATTGCATAGTAAAAGGCATGCAGACAAATGGCATCCTCTATGTCTCCTTTTAAGACCTGCATGAAGGAAAGGGCATACTGCTGACTAGTTCTAACAGAGGTGTACGATCACCAGGGGACGGGATGGATGGGGAGGTATCGTACCTGGAGGCCTGGGAAGAAAGCCTGGAGGGAATCTATCCACGTGTTCATGATCTGTCCATTAAACATGTTGACGTTGACATATAGCGGTGGGTCTCCCTCGCCCTCGTTGCAGGCTTCCCGTCTAGAGCAAAAATAACAAAGTCATCATTCACATTGTCCACTCTGGTACATAGGAGTTATAGGCCACAACGTCACAGAAATAGGTTGCCGGGAGGGGGGGGTGGGAAGGTGAAAACCATAATGTCTAATAATCTACTGAATGTATTTTGTAGACTTTTATGCTTTAAAAAAGACCCATTTAATATCTATTAAAATGTATGTTATGAGTAATTACTTTAAAACAGGGATGCACAACCTTTAATTGGGGGGGCACTGTACCCATTTTAAGTGTCTAATATAAAACATTAACGTAGATAAAAAAGTAGTAGAGAAACAGAATTGACTACAGGAAAAGAGGAACCTCTCTGCAGTTTTGCCATAGATCTCAACATTGTGAAAGTCCCCATGTGGAAACACAAGCGTGTACATTGCTGGGCCTAACCATGCCCTTAGCACATATCCACCCACAGTCCTGCTCTGGAGGGGGGGGGGGGGGGGGGGGAACACTATTTATTTTTGGGAGAAGGGATCTATATGCCCTGTCCCTTGGCTCACCTGTCTCATTTAACCGTCAGCAAGACAGGGATACATGGCTGAGAAATTAGGTGAACTTTGTGGAGATTTCCTCTTATTATTACCATTTTCAATCAGTACAAGAGTGCTCCCAAAAACACAGAAGGTGTAACCACAAGACCACCTCCCTCTCCGCATGGCTTTCACTACAAGACTCCCCCCAGTATACTTTAATAACACCATGTAAGTAATAAAAACAATTCCATAGGATCATTAACACATCAGGAAGTATCAGCAGAGATGCAGGAACAGTCCTTACACCGGTACGGTCAGGAGATGCTGCTAACACGCCGGTAAGTAACACTGACTGCTGGGACCTGGGTATGGTCCTAATTGTAACGGTGTGTACAGATAAACAGATCTATCCCAACCCTACATACAAAGCAACAGAAGATATTTAACATTTTAATAAAAGTAATTGCACAGGACTTCTATTTGGTACGTCAGGTGCCAGCGATACTAGTGTAGACACAAGGATAACCCATCATGTTTCTGCAATACTAGTTGGTACAGTGTCCCCTCAATTGCATACATTTTAGAATTGTTAAACACTAGTTAAAAAAGGAGGATAAAGCTTGTGCACGCTTCACAGAATGCACACCGGCTAACCCGCCCTTGTGTGCTCAGGGCTGCCAAAATTTTAAAATGTGGTATCTGCCAATTTGTCAGAGCGGAAATATATATATATATATATATATATATATATATATATATATATATATATATATATATATATATATATATATATATATATATATATATATATATATATATATATATACACACATACATACATACATACATACTCCTTCCTGAGCAGGGTGCCTGGTACCCCATTCCACATGGGGTGACTAGTCTGTTAGCACATCCACAATTGGGTTGAAACAACACATCTGCATTCTCAGTTGCTGTAGAATCGCAGTTCAAACAGTTGTTAGTAGAGATGTTCACTGACCCCCGTGAACTGGTTTTGGATCTGGATTTGCTTCATGTTTTGGTTTTGGCAAAACCACCTCGTGTGTTTTGGTTTTGGATTTTTTAGAAAAAAAATCCTAAAATATGCTAAAATCACATAATTTTGCTCTTTTTTGGTTCCTACATTATTATTAACCTCAATAACACTAATTTCAAGTCATTTGCAGTCAATTTTGACCACCTCACAGGTCACAATATTATTTTCATACACTTTCGGACAAATACTGCAGCGACCTGGCTGGATGGTAAGCGACAGAGCAATGACACAAACACACGGCAGTTCCTAGCACATCTAGGACACATTGGCACACAGCAGTGGCAGAAAAGAAAAATGGGGGTCCGCCCTGCCTCCCAACCACCGTTATGTTGGATCTTAAAAAGGAATCCAAACATCGCGAGATCCGAGATCCGATGACATTTTGCCTCGTTTTCAAATCTGAAAAAGCGCGAAAGTACAGAGCCAGCTCGGCTCGGTACTTGGATCTGCTAAGTTCGGGGAACAGAGCCTGAGCATCTCTAGTTATTAGCCCAGAAAGATCTGCATCTTGCAGACGAAAAACCCAGAACTGAAGACAGAAGCTGTAATGAGACCGTACGTGAGGCCAACAGGCCTGTCTTATATCAATAAGAGACTGACTAAAGTAACCAAAGCTCTATACTACAATAACTAAGAGCGTAACAGAGAATATTGTGGTATGTCTGCAATTGTAGGCAGCATGGTGGCTCAGTGGTTACCATTTCTTCCTCACAGTGCTGGGGGCATGAGGGGTGTGTGTAAGTTTCCTCCAGGTGCTCTGGTTTCCTTCCACCCCCCATAACACATACTTCTAAGTTAATTGGCTGCTGACAAAAACACTCCTCAGGGTATAAACTCCAATGGGACCGATGTGACAAATATTCTCTGTACAGCGCTGTGTAATTAGTGGCGCTATATAAATAGACGGTGATGGGAATGATTTACACACTGCTGACAGCCACCAGATTTTGGATGGTCATACATGTGGGATTCTGATTTGCGAGTACACACAATATCTAATTTAGTTTTACACAGCCACCATACACAAAGCACGGAGGTGATTGTGTACATATTATGCATGAAAGATCATAAAAGACAATACCTAGGGTATATAGAAACTATTGTAGCCAGTATAGACCAAATATATTAATTAACAGCCAGATGTCAGATACATTCTGTGCTAGGTTCTAAATTCTCAGGTGTGCAATTATCCTCTGAGCCACCGATGAGCAACACAGCTCGTTAACCAGAACTGCAAACTAATACAGTTTTTCCCTAGATTAGAATCCATATCACAGAAAAACAAAGTCCCAACAGCTGAAAAAAAACAGAATACGTCAATACGACGTCTGGTTATAACACAGCATTGGGGAGCATCACATCCACAGACTAAAGATTAGTGCATACACCTGCATAACGCACAGACGCCAAGGAGAGCACTCCTCTTAGAACTCAGTCACCAATACAATAAAGAATATTTATTTAGCTTTATTTAGATGAACACCTTTAAAGAGGTCAAAAGTCAATAACAATCGTGGCGCTCAATTCAAGATTGTATAGGTTAATAGTCCAACATCCGGACACCTCCATCATACAAGATGGCAGCCTCCCTTTAAAATTCAGATGGTAAAGCCGATAAGAAAATCTACAAAACAGGCAGAGTGCTGGAGAGCTGCAGGGAGGAGTGAACTGAATAAGGGAGAATTCCAGCTACTTAAAGCAATCTTACAGATAAACGCTCTATTATATATTTCTGGTACGTACAATCTAAGGTGGCTGGATATATATTGGCTCCACTTATTTGATGCTATTGCACTTTGGTTTTCTCTTCATATGAGTATATAAGACTGGAGAGTATCTATATGACTACAGTGAAGTACCCAGGCTTCGTTTACTGATGAGCTGCTTTCAAGTTAACATTTGGTACGCATATGCACACACTTTGGTTTTTGGGACTCTATTCCCTAAAATACTACACCATAGGCGCCTTTCCCTTCTGCTTTGTTTTGTAGATCCCCTTAAAGAGGTGTCTGCAAAACAAACTACTGCAGAAAACTAGTAATTCTTATCGGAACTTTCAATTGACTGAGCGTTCTTTTGTCCTAACCCCACAGGTAAGCCGGAGCTCTCCGTGGTACTGAAGAAGACAAATTGTTTTGTGTGGACATCCCCTGTACATTGTTGTGGTGTAAAACTCTGACATTGAAACTTTATAATTATCCCGTCACCAGGTTTCCACCCTCTCTTAAACATATTAAACAACTTACCCTCTCCGTAGGTGGTTCTGAATACTTTTATAAGCCTCATTGAACATGTGCAAATCTTCCTCTTCTCCAAACAAGATGTAGGACTTCAGGAGGTATTCGTAGAAAGAGTCCAGACCAGCTCCGAGACCACTCTGCTTCCCAACCCACTGTCCAGTCTGTATATCCACCACATTACCTGCACAGAGAGCAGGAAGAGGCACCGTGAGAATCCACGGACAACGCCCCAACCAGTGGTCCCCAAATCATCGCCCCAAAATCATCCTTACCTAGGAGCCCGGTGATATTGTTCCGCAGACTCCACAGGGCTTGTACGGCGCGACGGGCCATCCATTCAAACGTGGAGTCTCCGAGGAGCCGGCTGAGGATGCCAAACTCTACCAGCAAGGAACCAGCGCCGGCAGTGCATGTCTCGTTCAGACTGTCCGGTGGAACGCCTTTCTTAAGGTTCACCTGCAAACATGAGAGAGAAAGAGATTACTGTCTTCATCACGGATGGGCAAGTATTGATACTACCCCATTCAAAGTAAATCCTGCAAGTGACATCAATATGAAAATCCAATACCCGCCAGCCCAGAATAAGACCATCAGCCACGTTGTTTCGCCAATGTAAAGCACGTCTGAATTTGCTGTCTAATGACCCCATAAATGTTTTGTTAATGTTGGCAGAGACAACAGGTCATGGATGAAGGTGTTTGTTTTAGACACCCAAAACCACAAAGGTAATCTTTAGCCTGTACTGCGTGCACTTTTATGTGGTAACAACGAGCTAAAAGCTGGACAATAGTTATCGTCCGAGAATAAACAATTTTATATGACATGACCCCTGGACGGTGCCGAAATCAGGATCTCACAATAATCCAGATGTGGTTACTATTATTTTGTGCCACGTACCCTGGGGTACGGCATCCCTGTTCTGGTGTTCTCAAAGGCGGGAAGAAGTCTGACAGCCAGGTCGTGTGCCATGTGCAGAAGCTCGTTATCATAACCGTTAATTGTCATGTTACCAAACGGCTGCTTGGTGTCCGTCAGGATGATATGTGCCGAAAGCAGGCTACCCAGAATCCTGAGCAGATGACAGAGGAGACAGGTTAAATCACATGGGACATACATACGCACATATACATACGTACATATACATACGTTCCGTAGACGCAAACGTCAAGACATCCCAGAGTTTAGGTCAATTACCGAATGTTTGCCTCAAACACTTGTATGGTGGAATCTTTATCAAAAGACACGGTATCGATCACTAGACGAACAGCTTTCTGAAATTCTGTGGCATTACCCATAACCTGCACAGGGGAAGAGAGAAAACATTTCACAGTGAGCCTCTGCCAAGTTTCTTGGCGACAGGTACATATCCCCCCGCTCTAGATTCTAATTCTTGTAGTACATATAATGAATGGAACCTACAGGACAGACTTTCTAGGCTGGTAATATACCACGTAAAGATCTTTTAATGAGATCAAAAGGTTCATTCAAAAAGACACAACTGGGGCTAGAAGGACGGAAGGGGCACATCTCCTTCAAAAATCCACGATATATACCTCTTGTCAGATGGCAATACAAAAATAGATAACGAGAATTCAAGAGTATCTAGAAAAGCCAATGTTTTCTACATCTTAAAAAGTGTCCTTAGTGGGGAAAAGTTTAACATGACTTTCTTAACATAGGGAGAAAAAGGGGTTAGGCAACCCATGGTTCTCCAACTGTTGTAGAACTACAATTCCCAGCATACCTTGCTCGTGACTCTACAAACATCTGTGGAACCACAATGTTGCCTATCGCTGAATGAAATGAACCAATGCAAAACAAGCTAATTATAGTTTCTAAGTTTAATGTGAACTAGAGTCTGCTGAACAGCTGGATGTTGACACGTAGTTATATATACACTGCTCAACAAGCCAAAAGTCAAGGACTGAACATAAGAATAGCTAATCTACTGACTAGTAAAGCAAGTTTACTTCTTCTCCCACCAGAGATTGCTCATTCATGTGACTATAATTCAAGGCTCTCTTCTTGTTCTACATAACTCTTCCAGAAATGTGCATGTAACGATTTTTCAGGACCAAATCCTTGCAATCGATACTTCTGGGAGGGCTGCAATTAATTTGTGGGTAAATACTTTTAAAACAAACCTGAAACGACTATTTTCCGTCTAATAATAGGGGGAAAACACATTTCAAAGTTTCAGTTTCATGTGTGTGGTTTTGGCCCCCAGAGACCACAGCACCTGAATCCTGTCTAACGTTGGGTACACCTGCTAATCTTCCTGTAAGGCCAGCTCATCAAACAGCACGCTAACACTGCACTAGCACACGCGTGTAGACATGCTTCCCACATTTCAGGTGTTGCTTGGCTTGAGCACAACTTCCAAGGACACACACAGTCTAGTTTTGTGGAACGGTGGAGCAGCCTAGCACAGCGCAGTCGTCAGTGATGCGTGGCGTTAGGCTACTGTGATGTCATCGCGTGTAGAGTAACTACCTGTAATTACAGTAAGGAAGATCAGCCAGTAACTCACCGCTAATGTGTCCAGTGCATCAATCAGGGTAAGAGAATAGTTCCCAAGGACATCATTGATGTTAAGATTTGAACTGAAACAACACAGTCAAGAGGGATTAACGCAACCCAGAGGCGGACTGACCAGAGCTGGCCTCGTTCAGACTACACAGGAGACTCTGCCGCACATTTTACAGATAATTATTATCGTGAACCACATCTGCTACCGCTACTCTGCGTGATACACTTACATTGCTTTTTAAATTGCTAATGGACAAACAAGATAGAGCAGCACTATCGCCTAGGAAAATATTTTCTCTCCATCTAGCTAGTGCCCCAAGGGCTGCGACATATAATACACAACCAGCCAATGACTTCTGTTAGCCAACACTAAGTGGTGGCGGAGAGCGGGATTTTGGCCGGGGTTGTGACAAGCTGTGCAGAGCAGTCCCCAAGGGCCCCGCTAAGGAGATAAGCCACCAAAAGAAAAAATTAAGTGCGTCTCCAAGTTCAGATTAGTTCTTAATGCAGTAAGATTGAAAGATAACTTCTTCTAAGGTGAACTTGATCAAATTATATATTACATGGGGAATATTGGAGAAGTCAAGCAAAGCTATTTAAAAAAAAAAAAAAAAAAAAGGATGATTTTGCTTCCTCCATGCAGACTAGATTCAGTTTCTATTTGCTTCAAGAAACACATAACACTCAACACTCCTATGGAGAGATCTAGGTTGTTTCTATGTAAAACCACATGAAAAACAAGCTGTTTTTCCTCTAAGACAAAAGAGACTGCAACAGTCTGTCCTGCAGATTACCTCAAAAATGTTGTATGATTCTGTAATGCAATTGTTTAAACATCTACCCAGCTGCAATTGTGAATTTATCTCCCATAACACAACGCTATAGAAAAATATTACACAAGTAGGGTGAACCCAGGGGTGAGGGATGGGGGTAATGGACAGTATAGAACATAGGGGTATAGGAAGGTATATACTAAGTGCAGTGTAGAACATAGTGGTAATGGGTGGTATAGGGCACAGGGGACCAAGACAGAGCAGGTGCAGTACAGGGGTATATGACAGTGGTGCAGGAAAGGGTGGTACTTTCACCCTGTATGGTCTACTGTTTGTACCATGTACGGCACTGCGGAAACCTTGTTGCGCCTAACAAATAAATGATAATAATACTGGATATAGGAGACGTGCTACAGGGTTACAGGGCAGGGATGTAGGACAGGGTGGTACTGGGTATAGAAGGTGGTACTGGGGGGCAGCGCAGGGCATGACACAGAGGGGGGGGGAGGCAGTGCAGGGCATGACACAGGGAGGGGCAGCGCAGGGCATGACACACAGGGAGGGGGGGGGCACAGGTCAGGGCACACATGGAGGGGGGGCACAGAGGACAGGTCAGGGCACAGAGGGGGTGGGCAGCGCAGGTCAGGGCACACAGAGGGGGGTACAGGGCACAGGTCAGGGCACACGGGGTGGGGGGCAGCACAGTGTATAACACACAGGGAGGGGCACAGAGGACAGGTCAGGGCACCCGGGGAGGGGGCCACAGGGCACAGGTCAGGGCACCACACACGCAGCAGCACTCACGGGTCCCCGGTGTCCGGCCCCCGGCCCCGGCACAGGATGGGGTTCAGCTCGTCCTCCGGGAAGGCATAGTGCATGTAGTTATCATAGCCGAAGGAGAACATGCTTCGGGCCATCTCCCGCATCTCCCGGCGCAGCCCGACCGGGAACGAGCTGTATCTGCGGCCGTACTCGTCCCCCAGATGGAAGCGGCCATAGGTGGCGCGGCACACCGCGGACACCCCCGGGGCCGCTGCCCGCACCGCCCCGGTGGAGATCAGGTTCCTGAGCGCGTTCAGCCCGAACCGGAGGAGCAGCAGCCCGAGCACCGCCGACCACCACCGCATCCCTGCCGCCGACACATCCGGGTCTCACCACGCCCCGCCGCCTGATAGGCCGACGTCCCACGCCTGTCACTGCACCCCCAGCTGATTGGACAAACAAGAGAGCACGGGTTCACCTCTGACCAATCACTAGACAGCACGTCACCCAGACTCAGAGAGCGGCGTCACGTGTCCATAGAAACGCTTCCTGGAATCTCCCCGCATCAGGCTTAAGACTATAGGCCCCGCCCCCAAACCTTGTTTACATCCCTCACACCACGTGACTGACCCCTGTGCAACTCCCAGACTGTGGCCCTTAGCAGAGCAGTGGCCCCCAACACCCAGCCTGTAGAATCCTGAGACTGGTGCCCTCAGCAGAGCAGTGGCCCCCAACACCCAGCCTTTGGAATCCTAAGACTGTGGCCCCCAAAATCCATCCTGTGAAATCCTGAGACTGTGGCCCTAAACAGAGCAGTGGCCCCCAACATCCAACCTGTAGAATTCTGAGACTGTGGCCCTCAGCAGATCAGTGACCCCCAACATCCATCCTGTGGAATCCTGAGACTGTGGCCCTAAACAGAGCAGTGGCCCCCAACATCCAACCTGTAGAATTCTGAGACTGTGGCCCTCAGCAGATCAGTGGACCCCAACATCCAACCTGTAGAATCCTGAGACTGTGGCCCTAAACTGAGCAGTGGCCCCCAACATCCAAACTGTGGAAACCTGAGACTGTGGCCCTCAACAGAGTATCCCCTGTATTGTCTGTGGAGCCCAATATTGAGGCACTAAATCAGAGGTGTCCAAATTCAGCCCTCAAGGGCTACCAACAGGTCATGTTTTCAGGATTTCTTTTATCATACACAGGTAAGTTAATCTATTTGGTTGGATCAGAAATTATGAGAATATGACCTGTTGGTGGCCCTTGAGGACTGATGTTGGACACCTCCGCACTAAACTATGGGCTCTTTTAATTGCTCCTACAAGATTCAGCTTCTAGCACCAGGACATGAGGACTCTAAATAGCCCCGTTAACCTATGAAAAGAGGATTTTTGTACCTACCAATAAATCCATTACTCTGAGGTTGTTGTGAGGCACAGATGATGGGGTACACCGTAGGAGACAGGGTGCTGGGAAAAGAACATACTCTCCCTCCTCAGGTTACAGTAGCACAGCAAGAACAGGAGCAGAGTAGAGACTGTGCAGTTTCGGTTATCTTCTCACAACACAAGGAAAAATAGGGGTGCACACATTTTACCAACCACCAGATTCCCATTGAAAGCATCCCACCTGCACTATATCAAGAAGTAAAAAAAAAAAAAGCTACAGTAGATGTGGACCAGAAGGATTGCTCATGAAACCATAACTGTGGGGCACTTGGATAGTGTGTATTCAAAATAAAGATGACACTTGTTTTGTACATACAAGTTTTGTTTTGTTTTTAGACTACCTCAAACTAAATCCCTGTACTCACCATAATAGTTACCCATTGGTGAGGATCGAGACGTCACAAGCACAACCTCCAAAAGTCAAGTATTTTTTTACCCTTGATTTGGCCAGTGGTGATTGACAAGCGATGGACCATAAAACAGGCCCAAGCCTGGGAGATGCCCATGGGATTATGCAAATTCAATCTAATGTCATTTATTCTCCTCAATGCTCCCGTCATACCATCCACTGCAGATTTTTGTATTGTTTGGGATTGTGGTGTGATGGACATTATAATATAATGCTCAATCTACTCCCCTGGATTTTGCCATTTTCTTGTCAGTTTAGTTTACTTAAATGATGCATCATAGGTTAAATAAATTCTGTAGCACATTTACATGGACACCTATAGGAATGTGAACGGCAACTGAGCATTTAAGAATGTAAAACTGCAATGATTTGGGAAATTACCAGTTAATCTGCTTAACCATATTTAGAGTCCACCAGTTTTTGCAAACAAGAAAGACCATAGTTCTGGTGACAATCAGAACCGAATTTCAAATCTGTAGTTTATTTGACCTAAGTAGATTGCTGGCGCCCGGGCATTTATTTATTCATTGCACAATAGACGGAGATCAGCATCTCCACGCTGGACGCAAGCAGCTGACATAAATTCCCCATGACTTTCCATTGTCTAGGAGAACAGTAGGTCCCGTCCAGCAGCCTGCTCTCTGGTGGAGCTGTTAGTGGCTTTTTGTTGCTCATGAATCTACACAAGCATATATCCAGGGCTGCCATCAGGGGGGGGCACGGCCGGTACAGCTGTGAGGGGCTGTCCGGGCCCCCTAGACTGACCGGGCCCTGTCTCCTCCGCGATGCTGCTGCTCCCAGGCTCTGATAGGCTGGAAGTGTGTGGTGACGTCATCACTGCGCGACACGCTCCCAGCCTATCAGTGACCGGGAGCAGCTGCAGCGTGGAAGAGAAGGCAAGTTAAATGAACATTAATTTGATAGGGGAGATAGGAAAGGAGGACACTTACTGTTATTGGAGGGAGGGGGTAGGAGAGGGGGACATTTATTGTGATTGGAGGGGGAGATAGGAGAGGGGGGCATTTACTGTGATTGGCGCATGGTGAAGAGGGAGGAGGCATGTATGGGGGGACTCTGCCAGATTAATTAGTAAATTAGTACTGGGCCCCAGAGTTTCTGATGGCAGCCCTGTATGTATCATCTGGACCTCCATTTTCAACTTATGTATTGCCAATTTTTTACTCCTGTAGTGGATGTAATAGGTTCAGGGCTGTGTAGGACTGATTAAAGTGAGAACAGATTTTGGGTGCAAGCAATAAAATGCTTTGCACATTAAAAGCATGGTATGCTGGGGGAACGGAGCAGGACGTCCACCTTGAGGATAATGACATGTGAGAATATTGCAAACTACCCGATTCATTATCATCACCACTCCCACTTGCAGCATCTGTATCATTACCCACGTTAGTAATCTACATGCCCCTTCTTAATCTGTCTTACCATCATTATTATTTTCAGCATCAGAATGTTACATTAGCTCTTCGGATTTGGGTAACTGTATCTGCTGCCAATTAACTTTATCGCAGATTATTGATTGACAATACATTTGTGTACACTAGTGTCAACAATAATGCAACTTCTTGTCTTTTGTTTACGTGCTGCTGTTGTTGGTGCTTCTGAGTTTGCGTCAACAAGGACTACACTACATGAATGTGTTATATCCTTCTGATTTTCAGGTGCTGTTGCTGATGAAAAAGTATGGTTTCTTTTCAAGCATTTATTTCTCTTCAAGCATCAGCCCATTCCACCAAACTTTTGGCTCATTTCAGCATTTCCTTTAGCTTTAACACATCTAGGGTACATTACTTCTTATGACTGCTCCAATCCAGGGCATCATTACACATCGGAATAATCTATTGTCAATTATACTGTTATAATCTTTGAGTAGTGATGTAATTGCCTGAGTAATTCAATACACATATTTTATTTTAATAAGTATAATTGATCAACAGAGACACAGTGAAATGTCAGGGTAACACCAAATTATATATTTAACTTTTATATTACCTTCATAGCCTACTTATGAAAAGAATAATTTTTGTTCGTTGAGTTTTGCTAACATTTGGGCTTGTGTCTTTTATCCAAATGCTTAGTATATGATCCAAGTTCTTTATATGCTACAGAAATCCTTGGTGACTGCTCTATTACAACCCAAAATAGGTCAATGCCTCCAACACTTGTTACCAGCAAGAAGCTATATAAAAATATCATTGCATTCACAGAGGTGTATTATTTAGTGCAGCACACCCATTGGTATAACATGGTCTAAAGGCACATAATCATTATACCATATAAACATGTATGTCGTGTAATGTGTCTGTACATCAACTTTTTAGATTAATTTTAATCCCCTGCTCCACACACTAAATATATATATATATATATATATATATATATATATATATATATATATATATATTTACTACACACACAAAAATGAATAGAACATGTTCCATAGAAAGACCAGGCACGAATGTATCGACTTCTACAAGTTTAATTTTCATCTACAACTCACCAGTGTGCAGACTCTCAGCTGAAGAATGGATTTAACATCATCATTGCCATAAATAAAACACATACAAGCTTTCCATTTAGAAACAAACGTTCTGTACAGTTAAAATAGCCTATAAACCCCCTTACAGGTTAGCACGTTGTAAGGGGCGGTGGGGGAGATGCAGAACATTCACTAAAAATCAATTTGTCTATTTACAAGGTAGACGGAGATGATCTACATGCAGCAGCGGACGTCCACAGAACCAAGGAGGGGACATGATGGCGAAGCCAGAGGGAGAGGGTCTGATGTACCAGTAGCAGAGGGCAGCAGACTGCTTAGCCCCTAAGACAAGGATGTCTGACCAGCCACAATGGGGCTGTGAATGAACACGGGGGTCAATATTGGACATCCCAATCTTAAGTGAGAAAGAGGTTCCTCCGATCTCAATCTCTAGAAGAGATCTGAGGCGTTACAGTAGACAGAGAATTAGACCTAAGTAGTGGTAAACATAAGGCACCAAAGGACTTAAATAAAGTGCACACAGTACAAATGCACTCTAACCTACAGCAACTAATCCAGCATTTGCTCTACTTCAATCGATAAAAGTCAAGCTCTGATTGGTTGCCGCTGGTTACAGCACGCATGATAGTTTCACCATGTTACAATACCAGTAAAGGGCTAAGTGTTACACAGTACAACACTCCTTAGCAGTGTTCTTGGTATACCTGCTTCAAGGGCTTTCCACCTTCAGACAATCTGTCAAGCTGCAAATGCCATCCTGCAAATTTTACAAAACTGTCTTTATATCATCAGGCAGAGTTGTTTACGGCCATTGCCCTGAGATACAACACATCACTGCTGTGCTCTCTGCATCGGATACAACTGTACTCTGAGAGTAGCTTTGTGTCGTAACCAAGGACAACAACAATGTGTAACGCTGCCGGAGGAAGCTAGAGTCAAAGCAATGATTGGCTAGCAAACGCTGCAGGAAGTGTGCACAAGCCAATCAAATGAAGTGTCTGAAATTGGAAATAAAATCCCTTTACGCAGTAACTCACCTGTGTTCAAGCAGGGATTACCCATAAGTTCTAGATGTATGGGGTATGAGATGGATGTGTTATAGGAAAGCCAGGGAGAAGCAGTGTCCTGGTTCTGTGGAGATCTTCTATTACTCTCAGGTTTCTACAATGTTAGGCACAAGCAAAAGGCAAAAGAAAATGTGAATAGCAGCAGCGTATAGTGAGCTAAAGCATGGGCTCCGAGTACCGCAGCAGCAGCTAGTGTTGCAAACACATCCGAGTGTCGGAGGGGAGACGTACCGGGCTCTTGTACGGGCAATACACAAGTGCCGGGAATGGACAATGGAAGCTGGACAGGGCTCCTGTACAGGAGATGCAGCCCCTCTCTGCGTACCACGTGGAAGGATAAAAGGAATATTTCTGAAGTTCGAGAACTCTATCTCCTGGTGGTAATTGCTCTGCGTACCGAGGGCTGTGTGATATTCTGCAATGTAACAAAGTCTGAAGTAAGAGGCTGAAGTAGAGCAAGCTGCTGGAGTAGAGACGCTGATCTTTCACATTGGCCCCAGCACTCAGACATTGGGTCAAATGCTCAGATTTAAACCAGCAGCAAGATCTGACGTACTGATGTCGTGCACCAAAGTCCAGCACTGTACAAAGTATTTCACATGGCCGGCACATAACGACAGGTAGACTTTTGGGCCGCCCGTCCCAAGGGGTCCTCACTGCTTCTGTACCCCGCACTGATTTGGCTTCTCCGTTTCAATCACAGGACGTCACTTTCTGGTTGTTATCTTTGAGAGTGAACCAAAGGTACAGGAAAGCGTCACAGTTAAAATCCACAATTTAGCAAAGGCGACACCTGTATGATAATGGGCGGTCTCCGAGTTGTCTCCACACGTCCTGGCTTCAGTGTGGCTGTGTCACAGATAGGATCGCTCATTTGGGACAATTCAAGAGTTTGTTTAAAGTTGTAGGGACACGACAGCAACAAATGTGTACGGGAGAGAGTGGACATGAAGGCACACTTGTGAGTGGAGGGAAAGGCAACATTCAATAGTAGTAATATGAGGAATCAGAAGAGTGCTTAGACCTGAGGACCTTGTCCTAAAGTGCAGCGAGAAGAGAAGGTCTCTGAGGAATTAAAGCATTATGGTTTTCATGCAGTAAGGAGGTGTACGAGTGGTCTTCATGGGAAGGAAAATATGGGGATTGTCCAGGTTTGGAGTTCAGGGGATAAATGTTTGAAGCTGCGAGTTTCCGGCGGGTTTGAAAAGTGTAAAATCAGATTGTAGCTTTTGCAGAATGTACTAAATAAATGATAACTAGAATCAGACACTTGCAGCTTGATACATTTACCCAATGGAATGGAAAGCAGATTTATAATGGGTGCAGATTACAGAAGAGGACAGTAGTTTGTTGCAGGGGAGAGCCTATATTTCGAGGGGTGAGGTTGGGGGATAGTGTAATCCCTAAAACGGGGAAAGTTCTCTTAGCGGCCAATGGAAGCTTCCCAAAGTAGAGCAGGAACAGGAAGGTGCGACCCCTGGTGGAGAACAAGTAACAGCGCATCCTCGGATGTACAGTACATTGGAAGGATGGTACGTCCTCCGCTTGCACATTCGCAGTGTGAAGGGCAGGACCAGGAGATGAAGAGCACGTCCTTGGGGCAGAGCAGGGAGGGCACATTCCATAAAACATAGCAGCAGTTAATGTTACAAAGCCCTTTAGCTACGGCGTGACTTGGAATGCTGGATGAGCCACTGTAAAGTGATATCTGGGGATAGAGAGGTCTGGGAGTGAGATTTCACAGCACAAACACTCAGTAAAACACACAACCCCCTGCGGATCTTACCTATGTTATCCTTCTCTTTGCAGGAAATGGAATAGCAGCAGATTTCTCTGTCCTGGATCAGTGACAGGTGCCTGGGTAGAAAAAACATTAGTATCATGATCATAAACACCAACAGTCTGGACAACACTTGGTGTAAGTAAGGAGGGAAAACACCATCAGACAAATACATATTGCACGTAAGGTCAACGAATAATCTTTGCTGCAACCCAACCTCTGTAAGACACACTACTTTTTTAATTTTTTTTAAATAATGCTTTTAAATACAGGGCATGGTCTGTTTACAATCAATGCTGTCAATAAAATTAAAAGTTAAAAATGGATTCTTTTCTTGTCTAGCACAGGGTTTTGTTATCTCTCTGAGTTGTCTGCCCCCTCTCTGCCTGCTCTGTCACTTTCAGGGCTCTCCGGACAAGGTCACGACCCCCAATGACATCACATCCATCCATAATGATGTCACACATATACCTTAGGTCACTCCCCCAAGCTACTGTATTGTGAGAGGATTATCCCACCTCAGTTGATTAACAGTAAGAACTGGAAGAAGATAAAAGGATTTCTGGGGAGGAGAAGGCAAAAAATGGAAGGGTACTAAGTTGCTGAGCTCTACTTATTGTTTGCAGAACTCTCAAAAGTAACAGAGAAAAAAGCAACAACTTATACAAACAGTAGTAGCTCTAACAATAATGGCAGCGACATCAGGCAATTGGCCGAAAAAAATACCCTGATCAGGTCGTAATCAGACGCGTTGGTGAATGCTGTTGGAAGATAACCTATCCGCTTGTGTACCGATTACTCCCGGCCAATGTCCTACGTGTGTGGCCAAATTAGACAGAGATCGAGCAGGAGCAGCATGGAATCAATGCACAACACATAGAAGCACAATGTAAAATGTAAGATTCTCTTTAACCCAGGTGTGTTTAAAAGTAAAAGAACATTTCCATGAAATTATTAAAATATAACGTGGATGTGTAATGTGAGCACATACAATGAGATCAGCACTAATACACTTCCTATTCATTAATAAATACATTTTCTCGATCAGCTGCTTCTCATCCAATGCACTGGGTAGATCTCGCTTGTTCCCAAGAACCAGGACCTGAAACAAAGAATTACATTTTGTAACACAAAGCAATCTCATTATTATATATCTGAGCAAGGAAATCCCACCCAGCTACTGCAATGCACGTTATCAGCTAGTAACAGAAAGCCGTTGCTTTAATTAACTCTCAATTTAATTAAACCTACACAAAGATTAGGATTTGTATGCACTGTTCTTGTTTTATTTTATTTATATTAAGAGTTAATTATTATATTATATTATTAAGTTAAGTTCACTTAAATAACAGTAGTCTTAAATAATTAACTAGTCACTGGTATTGTAGAATTAGAACATTGACAAAAAGAAATGTATCAAAAATATTACAACACCACATCTGAGCTGCGTTGTTCTATCACTATGCAAATACTTTGTACATCACAAGCCTCAGTGGTTGTGGTGATGAATTTGCCATGTGTTTGCCTCCCTTGTCTAAACTGATTGGCTGAAATTCATCAGCCAATCAGTGGAGTCATGCACTGACATTACCTGATGCTAGACTACAGCCAGCGATCAAGGGATAGTGCAGGGAAATCATTTTAAATTCATATCCTCTTCCATAAACCTGTCCTAGGTTCAAATCTAAACAAATAAATCTTTCTCCTGATGTCAGTTTAGTAAACGCCTATGATCCATACGTCACTGGTATTTAAAAATACAGCTTATTGTAAACTAAAATATAAAAAGCATTTGTTTTATACGTATAATGTAGCCGAGTGTGAACTATTGTTCTCTGTTATCAGCAGCTGCAGAGAGACAGGCTGAGCGTCTGACCGTTAGCTTACAGACAGGATGTGTGCTGTGCGCAGATAAAGAATCTTTCTCCTCATTAAAACGTTCCCTCAAATATCTTTCATCCTGATCCATGATGATATAATGTATATGTAAAAATGTCAAATTTGTATTTTAGTGTTCACATACCGGGATACCCTGTAACTGGGGTTTATCCAGGAGGTTATGTAGTTCATTGCGAGATGCCTCTATCTTCTCCCTGTCTGCCGCGTCCACCATGTAGCTGTAGAGAAATAAACAGTCTGATATTATTATTATTATTGATTTTTATTTATAGGGCGCCACTAGGTATCCGTAGCGCCGTACAGGGACAAACAAGTACAATACAGGTGAGACAGCACGATACAGTAAACAAAATGCACAGTAACTCCGAGATCTCAAAGCACAGCTAGAGGGGCGGGGAGAGGGGAAGGTCCCGCATACGGCGGAGCCCAAGAGGGCACGGAGGGCAGGGAAACCCCCAGAGAGGAGAGGAGGGAGCAAGAGGGAACGGGGAGGAGGAGGGCAAGGTAGCTGGAGAGCAGAGTTAAAGTGAAGACAGGAGGAGAGATGACCCTGCTCGAAGGAGCGTACAATCTAAGGGGTGGGGTAGACAGACAGAGAGACACGAGGGAGGGAGAGAAGGAGGATAAGGGAAGGGGAGTGAAGGGGAAGAGGCAGAAGATCAGGTAGGGAGTTAAGTGGGAGACTGGAAGGCTTTAAGAAAAAGGTGGGTTTTTAGAGCCCGTTTGAAACTGGACAGATTAGGGCAGGTTCTGATAGAGGTAGGGAGCTTGTTCCAGTGGAGGGGGGCAGCGCGGGCGAAGTCTTGGATACGCGCATGGGAGGAGGTGATCAGGGGAGAAGAGAGGCGACGGTCATTGGCTGATTGGAGAGGGCGGGAAGGAGCATGAATAGAGAGGAGGGTGGAGATGTAGGGTGCAGTGGAGTTGGCGAGGGCCTTGTATGTAAGAGTGAGGAGCTTGAAGAGGATTCTGAAGGGGAAGGGGAGCCAGTGAAGGGATAGGTAGAGGGGGGAGACAGACGCGGAGTGGCGAGAAAGGAAGATAAGCCTAGCGGCTGCGTTAAGAACAGATCGAAGGGGAGCGAGATGAGATTGGGGCAGGCCAGTAAGGAGGAGGTTGCAGTAGTCCAAGCGGGAGATGATCAGAGAGTGAATAAGACATTTGGTGGCATCCTGGGAGAGGAAGGGCCGGATGCGAGTGATGTTACGCAGCTGGAAGCGGCAGGATTTCGCGAGAGAGAGAATGTGGGGGCCGAAGGAGAGAGAGGAGTCGAGGATGACCCCGAGGCAGCGAAGTTGGGGGACAGGGGAGATAGAGGTGTTGTCGACAGTGATAGCGAGGTCAGCAGGGGGCGAGGTATGAGAGGGAGGAAAGACTATGAGTTCTGTTTTGGCGAGGTTGAGTTTGAGGAATCGAGAGGACATCCAGGAGGAGATGGCAGAGAGGCAGGCGGACACCCTAGAGAGGAGGGAGGGAGAGAGATCAGGTGAGGAGAGGTATAGTTGAGTGTCGTCAGCATAGAGGTGGTAGTTGAGGCCATAGGAGCTGATGAGTTCACCCAGGGAAGAGGTGTATAGAGAGAAGAGTAGGGGTCCCAGGACGGAGCCCTGAGGGACCCCGACTGGAAGGGAGGACGGGGGGGAGAGAGAACCAGATGTGGTGACGGAGAAGGATCGGTCAGCAAGGTACGAGGTGAACCAGGACAGGACAGGGCCGGAGAGGCCAAAGGACTATAGGGTGTGGAGGAGGAGGGGGTGGTCGACGGTGTCGAAGGCTGCAGACAGGTCGAGGAGGATGAGAAGGGAGAAGTGGCCCCTGGCTTTAGCAGAGAGGAGATCGTTGGTGACTTTAGCTAGGGCCGTTTCAGTGGAGTGAAGGGGGCGGAAACCAGACTGGAGGGGATCAAGGAGGTAGTGTTCGGAAAGGTAGGAGGAAAGACGGCTGCAGACGAGCCTCTCGAGGATTTTGGAGGCAAAGGGGAGAAGTGAAATGGGGCGATAGTTAGAGGGAGAAGTAGGGTCAAGATTAGGTTTCTTAAGGATGGGGGATACGAGAACATGTTTGAAGGAGGAGGGGAAGATGCCGGTGGAGAGGGAAAGATTAAAGAGGTGAGCGAGGTGGGAGCAAGTGGTGGGGGAAAGGGAGCGAAGAAGGTGGGAGGTGATGGGATCCAGGGGACAGGTAGTTGGGGGGGGGGGGAGGATGAAATAATAGAGTGGACTTCCTCGCCGGTGGTGGGGCGGAAGGAGTGGAAGGGAAGGGAAGATATTAACCAAATCTATGTATTACACAGTATTCAGGGGCTGCAGAGCCTTCAGTCTAAGATAGCACAAGAAGCCAATCAGTAGAAGGTAATAATGACACTTCAATAAAGTGTACTGGACACATTCTGCAGTGACGTATCCATGGGGGGGGGGGGATCTTTCTTGCTGCTCCGAAATCTCTTTTACTGCATCCAGATATAAAATACCTGCATTGTATATTCATGTGATTGTACATAATGCAAATGATATGTGTCGGCAGCTTTGGCTAGTTTGTGGACGGATCTTTTGTTGAAAACTAGTAAAATAACTGTACAAGTGTGTACCTTAATTCTGAAGTAGGTTGTGCAGGAAAAACTTACACTATTGCATTGACGCCCCGACAGTAGCGCTCCCACATACTGCGAAACCGCGGCTGTCCGCCTATATCCCATATCTGCAGGGGAAAGAAGATCCCAGAAATACTCAGATGGAAAAAGACACCCAGATATACACCTATCACACTATCGCACATTACAAGACAGACACACAATAAGGGAACTTGTACAGACAAGAAATAAACTTTTATAACATGAGATATATGTTCAGGACTGGTATCATTTTAAATATTGCTCTCATATAACTTGACCAGGCCTCACACACATGGGAGCAAATGTATCAAGCTGCAAGTTTCCGGCGCAGATTCTAGCTGTCACTTTGTCAAATGTACTAAATAAATGATAACTAGATTCTGATTGATTTCTATAGGCAACATCTCCACTTTTCAAACCTGCCAGAAACTTACAGCTTGATACATTTACCCCATGGTGTTAAAATCAGCCATTCGACGTATTCTTAAGGCCTCGTTAATGTGAATTAACGCAGATAACCCCCAAAAAAATAATATAAGCGAACTGTACACACAAACACTTTGTTTGTTTCCCTTCAATGTTGATGCCGCTGTGTTGCGGCATGAAATCTCATGAAATTTTGAAGAGTTGGTGTATTTAAATTTTGTCAGCCTTACTATTTAAAATGCATTAGATAATCTGGGTAGGGAAAAGCGATAGGGTGGGCTGCCCATAATACAGGTTCTATATTCTCTTTCATGGCTGTATGCAATATTGATTTTCTCACGTTTGTGCTGCAAAGTCTTGTCTGTGAATGTGTGCAAGGTATCAGTTGGGAGGGGAACAGCATTGGTAACTTGTAGGAAAGGAACACCGTCACATAACTTTGTTGTGTGTTTGAGTTTCAATAATGTATGTACTGTTTTCCCTACTGTACGGCGCTGCGGAGCACTGTGGCGTCTTACAAATCTACGATAATAATAAGAATATTATTTTCTTTAGCATTCACTCACCTTTATAGTGACATTCCCTTTTGTCACTTTACGCATGTTGAATCCAACAGTTGGTATCATGTCCTCACTAAATTGACCTGACTGGGGGAATTAGACATAAGACAAATATGAATGTTACAATATAAATACATATGATGAACAAAGAGCCCAGTTCATAGGGTGATCATCACCCTGACTGTGATGTACCTAAATTATACACACCGACAGGCCCCAGACGCGCTATGATCCAGCCGCTCATACATGTGGACTAACTGGACGTGATCAGCCCATGTGTGACTATCCTTAAAATATGACAGGTTAGGCCTGGCTGCTGTGCACTAGGAAACATCCAGTAAGTAAGTTACAGCAGTTTCTGGCTAGCAGGCCGCCTCTCCAAATTGGGGAAGGTGAAAACCATAATGTCTAATAATCTACTGAATGTATTTTGTAGACTTTTATGCTTTAAAAAAGACCCATTTAATATCTATTAAAATGTATGTGATGAGCAATTACTTTAAAACAGGGGTGCACAACCTTTAATTGGGGGGGGGGCACTGTACCCATTTTAAGTGTCTGTAATATAAAACATTAACGTGCATAAAAAAATAGTAGAGAAACAGAATTAACTACAGGAAAAGAGGAACCTCTCTGCAGTTTTGCCATAGAGCTCAACATTGTGAAAGTCCCCATGTGGAAACACAAGCGTGTACATTGCTGGGCCTAACCATGCCCTTAGCACATATCCACCCACAGTCCTGCTCTTCAGCACAATTCTCCTACCCCTGGTCCCAGGACAACTGTCTGCATTATCATTATCATCGCTCTACTTATCGGTCTTGTGTCGAGGACAAGGCAGCAAAACTTTGATCAAAATTGAGACTAAGTTCTTTAGTACAGTGACAGCCTGGTACCATCCTGATTCGCCTCACTGTTACAGCGCCAAACCTTTGCAGTGAGACTCGATGCAATCTGGGACAGGTCTACGGACTTCCTGATGAACTACAATGTAGCCGTCTCTGGGCCATAGAACATATTACATTTTATATGTTCTTCTGCGGTGACTAGGTGTCTTGATTGCACCATAGGCAATAGCCTGTTCTCTTCTGCACTTGTACATGAGAGAATATACTTATATGGGTGGACAGGATTACACTCAACAGCGAGCACTGTAATTACCTAGGAAAGAAGAGCTGGGTCCGATACACAAAGAAAACCTGTTCTTTCAGCCAAGCAATCTGAAAATCTCAAGTGTCTCTATTTAAATCTCCAATACACTCATGATTTGAGTGACGATATTGTCACATATTTCCTGCAGAATAGGCAGAGCTGCTAGGAAATGACAATGTAAGATCCCTGGTCTATGAGAAACCCGATAGACACCGAGGGGAACACAAGCAAAAGTGAAAAGTGAGGAGCTGAGGCACCGACAAGTTACACACAGATATACGCTCTAGGATAGAAAACTATGGAGGATATTTATGGAGACCAGTTCAAAGGAAAAAGATGGTGTTACCAGAGCAACCAACCAGATCCCTGCTCTGAGTTTCTAGTTAAATATTGTTGGTTGCTTGCTATGGGCAACACTGCTTGTTACCTCGACCAGTCCCAATTGTCATTCCGGCTATTTACAAATAAACTTCCATTTCCCCCCTGATGAATATATAGGTATTATGGCCAGGGCGGGCAGGTTGCACTGGGATAGTAAGTTATCATTGATTCACTTAACCTAAGCTGCAAGTTGATCCAATATGATAACAATATAAACTATAAATAATCTAACCATATATAACAGTCATCCTCATAGAGGCTGATGAAGGAAAAAATATGCGGCGAGCATGACAGTGCTTCATAAGACTCACTTACTTATGTCAAGCATGCTGGGACTTGTAGTTCTATAATGTAGTGACTGACGTGGGCTTCATAAGACTCACATAAGACCAGCATGCTGGGACTTGTGATTCTACAATATAATGACATACATCTGTGCCTAATAACAGAGGCCATATAACCCAGCCTGCTGGGACTTGTAGTTCTATATATAATGACATACATCTGTGCCTAATAACAGAGACCATATAACCCAGCATGCTGAGACTTGTAGTTCTATATATAATGACATACATCTGTGCCTAATAACAGAGACCATATAACCCAGCATGCTGGGACTTGTAGTTCTATATATAATGACATACATCTGTGCCTCATAACAGAGGCCATATAACCCAGCCTGCTGGGACTTGTAGTGCCCGTCTCACCGCTATGACATTGACGAAGGTGGTCTTCCCCGAGTGCTGCAGCCCCACCAGGGTGAGCTCCATCTCCTCCTTCCAGAAGAGGGAGCGGAACCAGTCCAGCAGCCGGGACAGGAGAGACATCATGACGGGGCCCGGGCAGTGAGCTGGGGGCACCAGGAGACACCGGAACTCTCAGCAGCCGCCGTCAGCTCTCCCCGGAACCGGAAGTGTCAACCGGGAGAGTCCGCCCGAGCTCTCCCCCTGGCGGCGGGACGCGGTACTGAGTGCACAGAGCGAGAACTACATCCCCCATAATCCCCACAGGCAGCCGGCAGCGCCGGGAATTCTGGGAAATGGAGTCCTGTCATCTCCTGTCATGTGGTGGAGTAACCAGCCCCTGGTCTGTGTGTGACATGTGGTGGAGTAACCAGCTGCTGGTCTCTGTGTGTGTGTGTGACATGTGGTGGAGTAACCAGCCCCTGGTCTGTGTGTGACATGTGGTGGAGTAACCAGCCCCTGGTCTGTGTGTGACATGTGGTGGAGTAACCAGCCCCTGGTCTGTGTGTGACATGTGGTGGAGTAACCAGCCCCTGGTCTGTGTGTGACATGTGGTGGAGTAACCAGCCCCTGGTCTGTGTGTGACATGTGGTGGAGTAACCAGCCCCTGGTCTGTGTGTGACGTGGTGGAGTAACCAGCCCCTGGTCTGTGTGTGACATGTGGTGGAGTAACCAGCCCCTGGCCTCTGTGTGTGACATGTGGTGGAGTAACCAGCCCCTGGTCTGTGTGTGACATGAGGTGGAGTAACCAGCCCCTGGTCTGTGTGTGACATGAGGTGGAGTAACCAGCCCCTGGTCTGTGTGTGACATGAGGTGGAGTAACCAGCCCCTGGTCTCTGTGTGTGTGACATGTGGTGGAGTAACCAGCCCCTGGTCTGTGTGTGTGTGACATGTGGTGGAGTAACCAGCCCCTGGCCTTTGTGTGTGTGACATGTGGTGGAGTAACCAGCCCCTGGTCTGTGTGTGACATGAGGTGGAGTAACCAGCCCCTGGTCTCTGTGTGTGTGACATGTGGTGGAGTAACCAGCCCCTGGTCTGTGTGTGTGACATATGGTGGAGTAACCAGACCCTGGTCTGTGTGTGACATGAGGTGGAGTAACCAGCTGCTGGTCTGTGTGTGACATGTGGTGGAGTAACCAGCCCCTGGCCTCTATGTGTGACATGAGGTGGAGTAACCAGACCCTGGCCTCTATGTGTGACATGAGGTGGAGTAACCAGACCCTGGCCTCTATGTGTGACATGAGGTGGAGTAACCAGACCCTGGTCTGTGTGTGACATGTGGTGGAGTAACCAGCCCCTGGTCTCTGTGTGTGTGACATGTGGTGGAGTAACCAGCCCCTGGTCTGTGTGTGACATGTGGTGGAGTAACCAGACCCTGGTCTGTGTGTGTGACATGAGGTGGAGTAACCAGCCCCTGGTCTGTGTGTGACATGTGGTGGAGTAACCAGCCCCTGGTCTGTGTGTGTGACATGTGGTGGAGTAACCAGCCCCTGGTCTGTGTGTGTGTGTGTGTGTGTGACATGTGGTGGAGTAACCAGCCCCTGGTCTCTGTGTGTGTGTGACATGTGGTGGAGTAACCAGCCCCTGGTCTGTGTGTGACATGAGGTGGAGTAACCAGACCCTGGTCTGTGTGACATGAGGTGGAGTAACCAGCCCCTGGCCTCTATGTGTGACATGAGGTGGAGTAACCAGCCCCTGGCCTCTATGTGTGACATGAGGTGGAGTAACCAGCCCCTGGTCTGTGTGTGTGACATGAGGTGGAGTAACCAGCCCCTGGCCTCTATGTGTGACATGAGGTGGAGTATCCAGCCCCTGGCCTCTGTGTGTGACATGAGGTGGAGTAACCAGCTGCTGGTCTCTGTGTCTGACGTGAGGTGGAGTAACCAGCCATTGGTCTCTAGGACATACTGTTATGGTCACCAGTGCGGCATAAACTTGTAGAACAAGGGGAAGAGGTCTTCACCTTTAGCAGCCGCCTTTCCCGTAGAGACTGATTACGCTCATAGGTACTCGGATGCCCCCAGGACTTATTCTCAGAGTAGTACAAGTTTATGCTTACACGGCGGCGCACAGGTACAGGAGGTAATGCACAGAGTAGGATAGGCCAGAGATCTGCGGACTGGACAGAGCACCAGTGGAGATGTCAGATACCAGCAGGGTCAGGGTCACAAGCACTGGTTCAGCGACCGGGTACAGGCAGAAGGTCAGGGTCACAGGCAATGGTTCAGAGTCCGGGTACAGGCAGAGGTCATACACGTGAAAGCAATCCAAGGTTTAAACACCAATCAAAACACAGGAGCAGGTAGTAGTACTGAGGCAGAACGCTATAACCGGCAATGAGGCTCAGACCTCACTGCCTTAAATAGTACAGGTGACCAATCAGAGGGGAGTCCTGGAGGTGCTCCCAGGACTACCTAATTAACACTGGCACTGCCAGCCAATGGGGAACAGAGTACCCAGCTGCCTAATATCTAATTAGCCATGAATTCCTTAACAGAGCTGCGCGCACGCTCCCGGCTGTTAGACAGCTGGCCGGGCGCAGCAGCAGGGAACTCCGAGCGTCCCAGTTGTTGCCCAGGCAATCGGGACGAAAAAAACGGAAGTGACATCATGGTCGTCATAGCAACGTCCGGGACGCCAGCAGGGGCAAGCCGAGTGTTGTGGCGGTGCCACCGGCCGCCGCGACTACTAACTGTACCCCCCCTTGAGGAGGGGTCAAGGAACCCCAACATCCAGGCTTCGTGGGAAATTTCTTTAAAAATTCCTCAATGAGTCTCTCAGCATGGAGACGCTTCTGTGGTATCCAACATCGCTCTTCTGGGCCGTAACTCTTCCAAAGGACTAAGAACTGGCCCTGACCTTGAACTTTTCTTCAGTTCAGATTTTCTTCAACGATGAACTCACGGTCTCCATTCACAAGCAGAGGAAGGTTGATTGAGCTTTGCTAGGAGCAACAGCCTTTTTCAGAAGAGAGCAATGGAAGATGCAGGGAATTTTTAAAGAAGGTGGAAGTTTAAGTCTGAATGCCACTGGGTTCACTTTTTTTCAATCATAAATGGTCCAATGAATCGGGGACCGAGTTTCCTGCAGGGTTGCCTCATTTTGATGTTTCGTGTAGACAACCATACACGATCTCCCACTTTTAATAAGCACGGCGCACGATGACGATCAGCGAAGGATGATTTAGATCTGAGAGAAGATTGACGTAGGTCAGAATGCACCTTTTTCCAGACGGACTTTAACCGGGATGTAAAAGTAGGTTTCCCGGGTTCACCAATGGTAACAGCAGAAGAGAAAGAGTTCGCTTTCGGGTGGAGCCAGAGATTGCAGAAGAACGGAGATGTACGTGTTGCAGAATGGCAAGAATTGTTATAAGCAAACTCCGCCCAAGGTAAGAGAGAGGACCAGTTATCATGGAACTTGGAAACATAGATGCGCAGGAATTGTTCCAGGGATTGGTTGGTTCTTTCCATCTGACCATTTGATTGAGGGTGGTAAGCTGAGGACAAACTGATTTTGATTCCGAGGGAATTGCAAAAGGACCTCCAGAACTGTGTAATGAACTGGGACCCTCGGTCCGAGACAATGTCTTCCGGAAGGCTGCGGAGATGGAAGATATGAGTAATGAACAAGGTGGCCAAGCGTCTGGCATCCGGCAGGTTGGGTAAGGGTACAAAGTGTGCCATCTTTCTGAATCGATCAACGACTACCCAAATGGCGTTATGACCCTAAGACAATGGAAGGTCATCATCATCATCATCACCATTTATTTATATAAGAGAACTCATTCACATCAGTCCCTGCCCCATTGGAGCTTACAGTCTAAATTCCCTAACATGCACACAGAGAGAGAGAGATACTAGGGTCAATTTTGATAGCCAATAAACCTACTAGTATGTTTTTGGAGTGTGGGAGGAAACCAGAGCACCAAGAGTAAACCCACGCAAACACGGGGAGAACATGCAAACTCCACACAGATAAGGCCATAGTCGGGAATTGAACTCATGACCCCAGTGCTATGAGGCAGAAGTGCTAACCACTTAGCCACCGTGCTGCCGATAGGTCGACAATAAAGTCCATAGAAAGATGGGTCCAAGGCCTGCTTGGAGTTGGCAAGGGTAGCAGTTGACCAATAGGATGGTTTGTAGAAGATTTGTTTCTGGCACATTCTGGGCAGGCGCGGACATACCCCTCCACAACGGAAGACAAGGGTGGGCCACCAAAACCAGCGGGAAAGTATTTCTATGGTCCTATGGATTCCAGGATGACCTGCTGAGCGATTGTTGATGCATTCAATGAGAAGAGAATTCCTTGGATGAACCGGGACAAATAATTAATTGCGGGAGTCTGAGCTGGAGCAATCTTCTGGAAGTGGCGGAGTGTGGCCCCAAGATCCTGGGTTAAACCGATATGAATGGAGGTCGAGGTAATAATAGGTTGCGGGTCAGGAGGCTGAGGATGGCATGCCATAAAACTTCGAGACAGAGAGTCAGCCTCGGTATTCTTTATTTCTGGACGGTAAGTGATGATAAAGTTAAACCGGGTGAAAAACAAAGCCCAGCGATTTAGAGTTTTGGCGGTCTGAATATACTGAAGGTTCTTGTGTTCAGTGAAGATCGTTATTACATGAGCTGCTCCTTGCAACCAATGCCGCCATTCTTCAAGGGCGCACTTGACGGCCAACAGTTCACGATTCCTAACATCATAATTAATCACAGCAGGCGAGAATCTCCTGGACATATATACACACGAATGCAATTTCTTGCTTTGTGGGTTCCTTTGAGAGCGAATAGTGCCTCCTCCTACATCTGAGGTGTCCACTTCCACAATGAACGGGAGCTCAGGGTCTGGGTGCCTGAGAAAGGGTGCGGATGTGAAAGCGGCTTTAAGGGCAGAAAAGCTTGCCAATGCCTCCAGAGACCAATTAGCCGTGTCTGCACCCTTCCGGGTGAGTGCAGTGATAGGAGCCACCAGGGAAGAAAATGAGCGTATGAACCATCGATAGTAGTTGGCGAAGCCAAGGAACGTTTAAATTGCCTTGGAGTTTGTAGGGAGAACCCAGTCCTGGATTGCTTGGACTTTACTGGGGTCCATGGAGAAACCGGACTAAGAAATAATATATCCTAAGAAGGCCACCCTGGAGACCTCAGATTCGCACTTATCCAATTTTGGGTAAAGGTGGTGTTGGCGGTGCTGAGACAAGGACTGAGGGTAAATTAAAATATCCAAGTAGACCACCACGGAGTTTCCTAGGAATTCACACAAGACATCATTGATGAGATCCTGGAAGACTGTCGGGGCGTTGCACAATCCGAATGGCTTCACCAGATACTCATAATACCCGGAGTCAGTATTAAAGGCCGTCTTCCACTTGTCTCCCTGTCTGTTGCGGATAAGATTATAAGCACCCCGGAGGTCGATCTTAGAGAAAATGGTGGCTGACTTGAGCTGGTCAAATAAAACAAATCAATGGCAGTGTGTAAGTGTTTATGACTGTGATTTTATTCAGGCCGTGGTAGTCGATGCAGGGTCTCAGACTGCCATCTTTTTGGCCACAAAGAAATATCCCGCTCCTACTGGGGATTTGGAGGGACGGATAAATCCTTTCCTTAGATTCTCCTCCACGTACTGTTCCATAGCTTGAGTTTCTGGGACAGACAAAGAGTACAGACGCCCTTTGGCCAATTTTGAACCGGGTACAATGTCAATAGCGCAGTCATAGTCCCGATGAGGCGGGAAAGAGTCAGCCTTCTGTTTACAGAACACATCACAAGTCCTGGTAGGGTGCAGGTAGCAATTCTGGACTGGGGCGTAAAGTCCTTAGAGGTAGGGTCAAGCATGTGGAAGAGCACTCTGGACTCCAACAGATGATCTCCCCCTTTTTCCAATCAATAGTGGGATTATGAGTTTGCCGCCAAGGATACCGCAGAATCAATGGAGCAGAGGAACAGGTGATCAGGAAGAAAGAGACCTCAGTATGGAGAGCTCCTACAGACAAATGAACCAATGGAGTCTTAGCGAGTATTCTGCCCCCAATCAAGGGGTTTCCATCGAGACTGCAGGCAGTAATGCTCAATCCCAGTCTGACTTCAGGAATACCAAGCATCAAGGGCCAGGTGGATGTCCAGAAAGCTACCTGCCGCACCACTGTCGAGGAAGGCTGTCACCTCCACGGACTGATTGCGGAAGACTAGAGGTGCAGGGACCAACAACAAATTTTCTGAAGAGATTATTTGAAGACCTAAGCGCACCTCTTCACCAGTGCTTAGGTTTAGGCGTTGCCCGACTTGCTAGGACAGGAATGAACTAGGTGGTCCGATTGGCCACAATACAAACAGAGACCTAGAAAGCGCCCTCTGGAAAGTTCCTCAGGAGGCAGACGGTATAGGTTCAGGGGAGTCCAGAAAAGTAGAACCAGACTTGGGTAGTGAGCAAGGAGGTATAGATGACTCTCAGCTTTCCTCTCTCTGATTCTGTGAACAATCGTGATTACAAGTTGCATCAAATTTTCAAGTGAGGTAGGAGAAGGATACTGAACTAAGGAGTCCTTGATTGCTCTGTAAGGCCCAAGAGGAACTGTTCAGAGCCAGAGGAGCGTGGTCTCAGGTGTAAGTATAACTTACAACTCTTCTTAAAGTTGCTGAAGGAGGTTCTGCTTCCCGAGAATCGATCGGGTAAGTTCTGTTTTGGCTCCGTAAAGACGCCAGAGGAGGCCTGTTGAAGCTGCGGGTTTCTGGAGGACTCTTTCTGTGCTGACAAGTGATGAGATAAACCCTGTACTACTTGTGATAGAGCCTGGATCTGATTAGCCAGGACCTGCGCTGGAGAAAGGTTCGGGTCGCTGTTGTCCAGGGCAGAATTACCTCCAATCTTCAGTGGCCATTTATAATGTTATGGTCACCAGTGCGGCATAAACTTGTAGAACAAGGGGTAGAGGTCTTCACCTTTAGCAGCCGCCTTTCCCGTAGAGACTGGTTATGCTCACAGGTACATGGATGCCCCTAGGACTTATGCTTAGAGTAGTACAAGTTTATGCTTACACGGCGGTGCACAGGCATAGAGTAGGATAGGCCATAGATCTGCGGGCTGGACAGAACATTGGTGGAGCTGTCAGATACCAGCAGGGTCAGGATCACAAGCACTGATTCAGCATCCGGGTACAGGCAGAAGGTCCGGGTCACAGGCAATGGTTCAGAGTCCGGGTACAGGCAGAAGGTCTGGGTCACAGGCAATGGTTCAGAGTCGGCACAGGCAGAGGTCATACACGTGAAAGCAATCCAAGGTTTAAACACCAATCAAAACACAGGAGCAGGTAGCAGTACTGAGGCAGAATGCTATAACCGGCAGTAAGGCTATGACGACCGGCAGCAGGGGCAGGCTGAGAGTATCGGTGGTGCCCGCGGCAGCCACCGCTACTAACACATACACAGCAATTTAAGTTTCCAAGGTTAGGATGGCACCGAAATAGTTTTCCTAGACCATGATCATATGTGTAATGCAATAACCAAATCTCCGTCACAAGATCTCAATAGTAGAAGAACTGCTGACGCCCCCTGCACCCTCCACTAAAATCACCTCTACATTGCTGAATGCACCAGTGGACGGTGCACACAACAATGAGCAGCACGTAGTTCACTGCAGTCCTAGCAGTCGGCACAAAAGACAGAACTGTTGGGGCTGCGGAAGAGCCCCTGATAAATCGAGAAAGTTGGGAGTTATGGAGTTATGCTACAGAAACATAAAAGCATAATATACTGTTACTTCTATATGCAGTAAAGTAGTTTCAGTAGTATGGACGTTCCTGATTCAGTGTTTGTTGCTGACTGCTCACTGCTCCTGCATGTAGTTGTGAGGTGAGACCAGCAGAGGGAGCTGTGGGTCTAGGTGTCTCCTATCAAATACCCAGAGAGCTCACTTGTCCATGATGAGACTGATCACTGAACCTTGTTATCCACCCCCAGAGCGTGAGTCACTGGTACTTCACATTCCTGACCCCCCTCCTTCCTGCCTCCCTAGATAAATAGCCTGCAGCTACTGTCCTGGAGTGGCCAGGTAATAAGGGCAATTTGCCAGCTCAGTTCACCAATCACCATGGTACCAGCATAGTGTGGTACCAAACTTTTCCACTCTTCTGTCTTGAATCTTAAAGCTTCATCACTTGCAGAGCCAGGAGAAGCTCCTAGCTGGAGAGTTTGCAGAATATATTAATAAATAGATTATGATAATGATAATTAGTGCTTGTCAATTATACAGGTGCTGCAATCATCATGTAGGAAGATTTAATTATTTTTAATCGTTGCTATTTTTATATAAACAAAATCTTGCCGAGGCATCTCAACTATACTGCCCCAGATCGGTAAGGGTTAAACTCACTGCTTCGCTGTACCCGGTCCGCCGTCCTCACGTATGGGCATTGGAGATGAAAGCTTTGGTTCAGTTCCACTTGGCAAAAATGATAGTTAAAATATAGATTTAAACATTGAAAAGATGCTTTATTCAAATAATAGTGCAATTCCGCCATCCTGCTAACAAAACAAGTATTACGGTGGTTCTTGCACCTCCGTGCTCCTTATATAGGGTAACCAGGCCTGTGCATGGGGAAGATTATCACTGCACTCCTACAAAAGAAAAGTTCCCACTTCAGGATAGAACAGGTTGAGCTGTTTCCTGCATATTAGTATTGATTTAAAACTTAACAAATCCCCATTTATAGAACCCGTTGAATTGCACCTACCCACCAACCGATTGCCCATAGAGACCATTTCCTTGTATCCATGTATTTTGTCAAAAGCAAAACCCCAATTAAATCTTCCCTGTTTTCCGTACGTTGCATGAAAGCTGCTCTAATATTGCGCCAATCCCTGAACCTGTATAATTTGGCCCTGATATGTAATATCATATTGTCCACACAACCAGTCATTCGGTCATTGAGGGCAAACCACCATATCTGCACATGGATGGACAGGTTTATTGTACATTAATGTCAGGGTTCAGCAGTGTAGATTTCCCTTCCCTGAACTTCCTAGAATTTACTTATACTTTCTTAGCGAACAGAAGCTCATAGTTCATATTTATACTGATAAGGTGCAGACTCATTAAGGGACGTGCAGCACTTTGCCCCGTCACAATCCCTTTACACAATTCTCAGACGGCACAAAACCGCACCCTGCAGACGCAGATAAGGAGGGCGACAGAAACATGACCACTGTCTCCCTGTACAAGTTCACAGATGTGCAGTACTGTGGCTGTCAGACTGTGATATAACTATGTTCAGTATATGATGGGCTATAACTGGCCTGATTAAGTGTATAGGCCGCCGTAGCCTATTACACTCCAAGCGCCCACTCGCCTTGCACGCCAGGCTGATAAGAGGTAGGCAACTCCTAACTCGTCCTTTATTTAAAATCCAGCTTCCTTCACATTCTTCCATTTGCATGACTATAAAGCTCCAGTTGGCTTTTTAAAAGGTTCAAGGCAATCATTGTCACTCATTCGTTTTCAGTAAAATCAGAAACGTATATCAGAATGGAGGTGTGAGCGATTGCTACTGCGGGTGAAGAAAAGGTTGGGGGCTGTTCATCCTTGTCTCCTTCCCTCACATTATCCTCAAGCACCCACCCAAGGATGACCCATTGTCTTCAGCCCTTTCCATGGGAATATGTCAAGCTTAATACCTTACTACATGTTTCTTTCATGTTTTCTTTATACTCTGGAGAACAGCCGTCCTTGTGCATTTTAAAATAAATTTTTGTTTATACTTTCTATCTCCCTGTCACAGTTTTGCTTCCCCAAAAAAAGCCTCACACCCTCAGCCTTTTAGAGAATCAGACCCTGGAATCAAATTATTATTATTTTTTTTCTGTATAAATAAATCTGGGGTGATCTCATTATCCCAGCTGAGACAGAACGTATAGTGGACGAGTGGAACAAGTTAGATGTACAGCAACTGTTACTGCAGTCAGCTCGACCGAAATCAGACTGTTTTACATATGCTGTTTGTTTGGCAAGGATGAAAATAGTGAATCAGAACTGAAAGATGTTCTCACTGAGACAGTTACCTCCAGTGTGATCTCTGTGATGCAGCTGTGCAGACTGTGAGATGTCTGAGTAACTGAGGTGGGGTATTTATTTCTGACAATGAAACCTACATCATCATCATCACCATTTATTTATATAGCGCCACTGATTCCGCAGCGCTGTACAGAGAACTCATTCACATAAGTCCCTGCCCCATTGGAGCTTACAGTCTAAATTCCCCAACACACACACATACAGAGAGAGAGACTAGGGTCAATTTTTGATAGCAGCCAATTAACCTACTAGTATGTTTTTGGAGTGTGGGAGGAAACCGGAGCACCCGGAGAAAACCCGCGCAAACACGGGGAGAACATACAAACTCCACACAGATAAGGCCATGGTCAGGAATTGAACTCATGACCCCAGCGCTGTGAGGCAGAAGTGCTAAACACTTAACCACCGTGCTACCAATAGTCCAAAACCTTCAACCAAGTTCTTAAGGGGAGTTTGGCTAAGGCTGGATATGCACTACAGGGTTTTCAGCTGATTATTTTGCCAAACACACTATAAACGGCGCAGGGGCAAATGCAGGATTTGTAGAGGGGGGTTTACACACCACGCCGCCAGTGGGCGTGACCAGCATGCATAGGGGCGTGGCTATAATATTAGACAGTGCTTGGCTGCTCTCCAACGCTTCTTATCCCTATAATATACACGGGCAATGCTGCGTGCACTACTGTTAGGTGCACACAGCTCAACCTTTTCAAACAGAGCCGTGTGAAGCAGGTTCCAGCCACCTCGATTATACAGTGCCCCAGGCATGGAGGGGGGGGGGTTTCCAGGCACTAGGAACCCCCCCCCCTCCCCTTGGTTTGCTTATGCGGCGGTTTGCATTAATGTATACACTGAAACGATAAACAATGGTCGTTCCAAAGCTCCTTGTATTGTTTTATTTGATCTTTAAACCAGACTAAAGATCTTGTTCCATAATGGAACAGCGTCCTTCCAATCCTGCAGTGTGTATGCCCTCACAATCAGGATCTCCATAGAGTTTACAGAGTCACAATCTTTTCAGCAGATGGTTATGACAGACGAAGAGCACAGATCTGAAGGTAAAACGTGTACAGTGTGTACACATAAATCGGCTGCTGATCGGAACTTTCAGTTGTTCGTAAAATCATTAATGATTTTGCATCGGAAGAAATGATCTCTAGTGTGGACCCAGCCTTAGAGAGAAGTAAATAAGGCTGCTGGTGTTCTTAGTACCACGCACAGGTTTACTTTTCCTTAAAGATGAATTCAAAATTACACCAGACGCCGATATTTCAAATGAGCTGAAACGTCATCTCGGCACTTCGGAAAATTTCCAGATACAACTGGACTTACCACCCGATAGAGAAAAGAACTTGAAAAGAAAATATTGGAAATAAGTCCGATGCTACTAGTTCCTCAAATATAGTTAGAAAATACTTAACTTCCGCTCTTATCCGATGGAAATTCTTCACAATTCCTCCAATGGATTTATAAAAAAGAAACAGCAAAAAGGAATGATAGTGCAAACCTGCCGACTAATGATGCAGTATCTCAATAAAGTTCAGAGTGGTTATTGTGACTTCTATTCTGTGGATAAAACACTGATGATTTTCCTTCTCAGAAAGGTGCTTGTATTCAAAAGTGGACTCAGGTGTCTAATATTCACCAAATAACGTGTCTTTTCCCCATAAGTGATGCACTTACATCAATCAATCTTGAAAACCGTATATAATAAATGCTTTACCGATAATATGTCTTTCACAATCCATCCGTAAAGAGGGAACAAATCAAAGAATGGAAGAATGTTTGCATGTAGATAATAGGTGTTAAATCAGGATCATCATACTGGTTATTTTCTGTGCTGCTATTGGGAGTGAAGCGCTTTATACAGGTTTATATCTTTATTTATAGAAAAGAACTTGTTGCCTTCAAATTGGTGTTGACCAAGCTTACAATGTTGATGCAATCATTCTAGATCATATATACAGTTTTAAATCACGTTGTAACTGTTACAAATAAACGTTGCTCCTCTCCCATAAAAATTCCTTGTGTACCCCCCCCAGAATGACCCGTGGAGTTTGGGCAAATACACATCTATTTTCTCAGGACCCTAATCCTGGTGAGATCTGCCAATGACACAGCTAAAGCTCTGGATGAAAAGTGTCACTGCTGAAAACTTCTGTATAAGAAATGTTGAATGAGGATTTGAGAATATATATATATAATATATATATATATATATATATATATATATATATATATATTTTTTTTTTTAATGGATCCCACTTCTCAATCAGTCTACTCTCTAACATGAATGTAAAGTTAACTCTTCCAAGGGGAATTTAACATAAAATAATAAAATTGCCTTATATATAAGAAATGCTTGTAACATTTACAAATATAAAAAAGGTATTAATATTAGTGATGAGAGAAGTGTTCATAACTTCTGCAGAGTTTTCATCTCATTTGACGTTTGGGAGTAGAATTTTGCACGTTTCTCTGGTGAAATTTCCTACCCCTGTGTGGCTAAGAGCAGAAAGAAGCTGGAAAGAAACAGTAATGGATTTAGTAAAAGTCACAGGAAGGTGTAATTATAGTTTTACACCTTAACTATACACTGTAGTCGAGTTGGAAATTCCCCTTTAATCATTCCTTCGAAGAACATTCAAAAGAGAGTCCTGTGACATCAGATCTCACACTATACACGGATACATCCGGATTTACTTTCCCATATTCCCTTACCAACCACGTCTCAAGATTTCTAAAAATATAAGAAGTTAGCGGGCAGGATCTACAGAAACAGTACAAAGTTGTCAGAAGGAAGTTAGAGAGGAACAGCAGGAGCAATTAGCTGTCAGGTCAGCACAATAGCGTTTGTGAACTCAATCATATATCCAACTTAAATGATTTGCATTTATTGTAGCTGAACGCATTATTCCATTTGCTTTTATTAACCACTTGTAGACCAAAGGGTTATTATCCGTTCAGGGTGAGACCATATTTCACCCTTTGCTATGCAGCACTTTAAAATGGCAATAACAAGGAAAAAGATGAGCAGAAATATAATGTATAATTTTATTTACTTTACAAGGTTTAAAGATTAACACAGTGCAATGCCAAAGAAAGCCTCAAACTAGCATTAATCGTAGCCCGCTGTCATCTGGGGATCTCAGGACTGGAGGGACTGAAAGAGGAAACTTTGATTGCAGACAGCACTGAATAAATGATCACTGTATGTGTACGGATGGCTACGATTTCTCCACTGCTTCTGTGTTCCTACATCATTGCGGGTTACAGAACTGGGCCCTGAGGATGCTGCATGTTTAAAATCAGTTTTACACGAATGCCAAAAACAGAGATTATATCACATAAGTGTTCACCAGGATTAGCAGAAGACACGAGTTTGTTACAGCCCAAAGTGTTCTTTTAATGACCGTTTAGATCACATCAGCCCTGTACATTTACATATACAACAGGGAAAAGAGGTTTTTTTTTTATATTTCTATTGCAGAAAAATCACAGCTTTAGTACTTATAATATTTTTATTTGTTGCTCTTAATTCCAGTCACTTGTTGCCAGTTCCAATCAAACAGGGATGATAATGGGATTCAAATTTCCTTTCGCAAAAATACAAAACCAAAACGTCCCTCCCTTAATTATATCGGCTCACATCAACTGCACTCTTCCCTCTAGTAATACACCCCCACCAGAGAGACCCCCAGACAGCAGAATAATACAAGGTTCTCACCACATCATATGAGAGAAAATTGCATATGCGACATCCACAGCCTCCCGAGACGCAGGGGATACTTGTTCACATTAAACTATTCCTAGCACTGATTCCTCTATCTTCGGTCTCATTTCTTACAAAATTAGGCTGATGGGAAGAAGTTCCCACAGGAAACCCTCCCTACTTTTGTCACGCTGCCCCCAACACTGGCATATAATGAGCAATGGACATCCATGGTTTCAGTTTAAATGTAGTAACAAAATTAAAAGATAACAAAATAAGTTTGTTACCCTTAAAATATGACTGCAACTTTCTTAAATCCATGCTGCTCAATTGGAAAAAATACCATTCCAAAATCGGTTTAAATTCCTATATCTCTTTTTTTTTTTTTTCCCTTCTTAATATCAGATCAGTCTCTCTGCCTCATATCTTCAAAAAAACAAAACAAAAAGTAGTAGATGTAGATTTTTATTGGGAAGAGGGCACATGAAATTGTAAAGTAATATCTGGTCAGACTCACTTGATACAGGTCATCTGGATTCTCCATCAGACAGGAGTACACGTTAAATATGCATGCTGTTATTACTAGCATTACAAGAACACAAAAATATTTTCCAGTTTATAAATATATGACATTTATTGACATCAACACTTGGCACAAAGCACTTTTTTCACATTTTGCGTTTGTTTTGTCCTGCACATTTTTTTGAGGGGTTTGGGTATAGACCCTTATGGACAACCCTTTTCCCAATATATCGGAGGCTCCCTCCTTCTGGGGGGAGCTGAGGAACCAGTTCCTCTAAGTAAAGGCTTTGGCCTACCTAGGGTAGAAAGGGACCTGCCCAAGCCTTGAGGTGGGTCCGAAGACCAGTGCCTTTTGGCTCCGCAGGTTGAGGATCTTAGGGGGCCCTCCCTTGCTTTGGCCAAGGCCCCCTGAATACACTTGTCCCTCTGGGGCCTTTTGGTTCCTGCGGGATAGGGAAGAATGAGGCCCTTTCCCTTTATGGAAGGGACCACAAGTCCCCAGTACAGTCTTAGCAGTTTATAAAAGTGATTTTGGGAGGAAGCACGTGGGTTTCCTTTTAGATGATAAAAAGTTCAGTTTGGCAGAATGACTTTTCGATTAATGCTTTGCTAGACCAGGGTCTACAGGACAGACATGACAGTCACAGCTTCTGTCAAAGGCAACCTTAGATTCTATAGGGTAGAGAATACACCATTATATACCAGGACACAGCGAGGGGTTAAACGTTGCACTTTCAGACATGTGGTGTCCTGGGAGGAGCAGTATGTGAGTTATGAGTGTGGGTAGGATCTAGATGTATGAGGAGTGTTTGGGTTTTGAGATGTGCCTGATAAAGGAGGGAGGGGGGGGGGTTGTGACGAGACTGAATTCCCACACACTACAGCCGCTCCAGTGCTGAATCATCCTGCAGACAAGTCTCACATCGCTTTGCTAAGCAGGAAGCGTCTCAGCCAGAGGTGGGGGGAGAGAGGGGTAGGGTCACAGGAACCCCATTCACCCTGATGGGATCTTTTTCCAAAGCTTTCTCCTCTAACCCCTGCAGATATGTGCTCACAGAGGATTAGAGCAAACTACAGGACTCTGCATGCACATTCCAGGAGTGAGAGGGGAAAGGTTGGGTTAAGGGAACATCTTGTTACCAGAACTCTGATGGGTTTACCGATGACAGCTGTACCACCTGCCTGGTACCCATGACCACATAATGACAGTCGTCCTCATATCCTGGCATTGCATCCTGCGTAATGCAAGAGGCACTGGCATGCGGGGGCACACAAGGTAGCAAGGTCTGTTTACCAGTCACGTACACACAAGCCCACAGGATCAGTTACAGAGCTGCCTGTTAACTCTTCATGGAACTAGGGAGCAAGTGTCTGCACCTGGCTCTGTACATCATGGAGAGCAGTCAGTGTCAACAGATCCACAGGTGCACTTGTTACAGGTTATGTTCATGGACCTGCTTACTTGCAAACTGTACCAGCTACGCATATTGCCCGTCCTCTGAAGCACAATGTCCATTGAAATAGTCATTTAAAATTCACGTTATTTTATTTTTCCCCTTTATAGTTTTTTAAATGCAGAAAATAAACCTAAATTAATATGATCCCTTCTGTAGGGCTTAGCATACACTATAGCTATGTTCAGGGAAAGGAGTTTTGGGAATAAGACCTCACGTCAATCTTAATCATGTGCCACAACAACCTCAATAATTCATTTTTTGAGGGCCTGACCCAAAAGGCATTTTCTGATTGGTGGAGCAGTCATGTCAGTTAGTGGGAAACGAGAGATAAACGATTTGCTCTCTACTGGATGTAGACTTGGGAGGTTTTCGATCATATCCATCAGTTTATTGTTAATCAGTTTAAAAATCTATAAAAAAAACAAAAACTTCCTTATTGCTGCTAAAAAGTCAGCTACATTTTTCGCTCAGAGTGCAATACTAATTAACAAGCATTAGGTGTCAATAAATAGCAAAAAAAATAAATTTAAAATATACACACAGATTGAGTCGGCCATAGCAAATGAAGGGGTTTATTTTAAATTGAACCCCTGAAAATAGTCCGGTTTAGAGGGGATGAGTTGGATATTACGGGGAGCTGGAGAGCGCTTTGTGCAAGGTAAGCGAGTATACAAACACAACGATGCGGATAAATGGAGAAGGTGCCCGGTGCAAATTGTATTAAAAACAGGTTCAAACTCAAACCACTGCTGTATAGAAACTCGAGCTAGTGGCACACCTGCAGATTTGGTTGGACAATTCAGTGGGGTTTGATTTGAGAGCAAGATCAGCGGATGACACCCATCGGAATCGTTGAGACATTTACAAACCATCTTTCCCCTGCAATAATTTACTAATACATAGAAGTCATTGATAAGCAAGTGTAGGAGACATAGACAGCTTTAACATGCGTAAGTGCAGAAGGTAGGGAGAGAAAGAAATGAAGAACAGACTATATTGTATGGCACATATTATGAAAGATCTATGAGCAATAAGCTGGAGCTATGGAGATCCCGGAATTATCCATGGACCCATTTGCTCCAACTATCCAGGAAAAAAAAAAACCCTGTTCAGCATTTTGCTGTGTGTGTAATCAATATTTTAATATATTCTGTATAATGCATAGACCCCACCCTGTGTAACTACAAAGGCTACACCCCCCCCTTTGAGTAATGCATTTCCTATTTTTCCTAAAGCTGAATAAGTAGGAATTGTCCATGGGCGAGAGGACTCCTGCGTAACTGAGGATTGTAATGTAGAATCCGGGCTGTTTGGGGTGTGTAGAGAGCAAGGTGCAAAGCGAGGGGAGGAGGGGGGGGGGGAGCGGGGGCGGATTGGAGTGCACGGTGTCAGCAAGCTGCTCTTGAATGCCTGCCAGTCACGTCTGGTTCCAGGAAGCTAGAGACACATTTAGCTTCAGGCTGCACATGAAAGCAGCAGTCTCGGAAGCCTGACTGTGTCAACATGTTCAGGGTGACAGGGAGGTGACACTGTCAAAACAAGGGGGAAGGCAAGCTGTCTGCCCGACATCAAAGTGCCATGGCTGGCAGAGCGAGCCCTCCTTACCCCTCACACCCATCATATTGGGTTCTTAAAGAATCTATTGTTACACACCTGGCTGAGTGAGTCACACACTGACCCCGGCGAGTGAGGTTAGACTGTACGTGTGCGGGGGAGGGAAGGGTGGGGGGGGGGGGGGGGGTCTGTTCCCCTCTGAGGCTGAAGAAACAGTTGAGGAATATTTTACAATCAGAGGAAGACATTTACAGTATACAATTCGAGGCCACAGCAATTCAAGAAATAAAAGTCTTTATTTTGCTCAAAAATATTATCCTCCCCTTAAACCCAATAACAGGAATCCAGAAGGAGAGGAATCAGTCTAAGATAAAGTGCTGTTTTCTGGAGTCTCAAACTCCATCCAGTAGAGAGAGTCATCCAGGGCTGGACGGTCGAGTTCAGTGCTGAAGGAACCAGCTCCTTTATGTTCCTGTAGGTCTTGGTTTACTTAGTAGAGGGGTGGGATAGTTTGATAGTCACCCCCAGCTGCTTACTGAACTCCAAGCTCAGACGGCCTCAGTTATCTGGCCGAGAACGGTGAAGCACCAGCCTCCCCCTTTCTCTGTGTTGGTTGCCCCATTATTTTTGCGTTCAACACATCAGCCGTATGCACTGGGCTAAGAGGCCTCACACATCTTGTAAGCTTGCAGATTCCCACCTGCAGCCCGTGTTGTCTGGATAGACGCTGCCATGTCGTCACACACTTGGCTCTCCTCCTGAAAGACTGCCAGGACCTAAGTAATCGAACTGCCATGTTCATCGAAAGGTCCTCTCTTCATAGAGGTGCCCACCATGTTTTCTTGCACAGTCTCACATTGGTGGGCCCCAGAATGCTCCTTTGCTAGTAGAACAGCCAGGATTTCCTCCCTCCTGATGTCAGTCTTTGGGATCTGCCCCTACTGTGGGCACCTGTTTGAGAGCTTGCAGAAGGGCAGAAGAGTCCATGGTTGGGGAGTAAACTTGTTGGACTCTCTCTTGGCTCAGTATCCCAGATTGTGAAGGGTTGGGGTATAGCATGGGCATAGATCCCGGATACCAGCATTTTTCCAGCATAGGCAGATAGGCAGAGGCTGAGGGGGGTATCAAATAAAAGGGGAGGCAGAATGGTGGATGAGTAGGGTAAGGCCCCATGGAAGAAAGGTCATTGCTGGAGAACCTAGGCTCACCATCATTCTCTAGCCTTTGCCTCTTTCTGGGGATCTCATCATCATGTTCCCGCTTGATAATCATGTCCAGGGACCGAGAGCCAGACTTGTTTTCTTTGAGGGCACTGACCTGGTCTTGAGTGGACTCTACCTTATCGACTTCCCCGCCATATCCGCTGTCTGTGTCCGTATCGGTACCACTCTGCTCACCAGACTGGAGGGGGGCTGCCCGACGAATGACAGGGACACAGTTGGCGGCCTGTGCCTTTGGACTGGGTTTATCACCAAGTTTTGGAACTCTAGAGGGACACTGGCCGAGATCTGACGACAAGCGGTGGAGGTGAGCGACCAGTTCACGTTTCTCCCCTCCTTGTAGGAATCTTAGAGCTTCTTCTGCACAGAGCTGGAACCCCGAGCGAAACATTTCCTCCCCCGAAGTTCTGTTACCCTCAGCTGAGCCACCTGGAAACAAGAGATGTCTAATGAGGCAGAGAAGCATAACGACCGGCAGAGGACAGTCCTACCAGGGCCATAGACAAATTGAGATAACACTTCAAAATGTTCCTTAAATGGGCCTAACAGCCTTTAAATTTTCCTTTTGTATTTTTATAAAAAGTATTAAGGGGCGACTAGATTAAGTTCTATAACTAAAACATTTAGATCGTTTCTATGATGGCGCAGGAAAGGCTGCTTTCAGAGATCAGTTAAGTACAGTTCTGTTATTTGATTTCTCTTCCCCATAAAGCCTTTATCACCTCTCTCCTGTCAATCTAACAAAGGTGTAATAATCCACTCAAGACAGTAATTTAGGGGGCAGGGAGTGACATCATTTGTCCAATTATGACATCACTAAAGACATGGGCAGGTACAAAAAAGCCCAAAAATATGACAGTTTTATCCCTCTGTGCCATATTTAATTGCTTTATACGCACACTTCCCAGAGCTAGGCACAATTATGCCAAGTAAATTTGGGGTTCTTGTCCCTTTAAACATCATTGTACAGTCCCTACTGGAGGAATAATATTGCGGTACAATGTACAATGTGGACAAACTAGTTTGTCGCTGCAAGTGAAAGTTTGTGGAGAGCAGATATCTAAACAGTGTAAAGTTTATCACATTGCAGAAACAATTGTGTGCGGGGGAGGGGGGGGGATGATCAGCAACAGATATTATCTTAACAGAAAGTGAGTCAAGCGTTCCTGTATAAATCTAGGAGGAGGAGACATTGGAGTACGAAGCGATACTGACCATTCTGAAGTGTGACAATCTGCTGTTGTTGCTGTTCGATGAGGCTGGATAAGGACTGTACATGTTTGAGGGTCAGTTCCAAAACCACAGCTTTCTCAAGATGTCCCAGTGTCTGCGGGGAGTAGAGAGGAAGATGAGAAGAGAACCAAACACCCAACGCATCTCAAATACACCCAATGATGCAACAACTTCAGTATCCAGACATACAAATGACTGCTCAAACCTTACCAGACACTGCTACTCTGGCAATAAAGAACCACACACAACAAGCTTAGGGTAGTCCCTAATTTTAATGTTGAGCCATCTCACGTCCAGATCTTTGCCACTATATTAAAGCTCCGTAAATAATCTGTAGTGTTTGGATCATTAGAATTTGGTGAATGCACAGCTATAGAATAGTTTCTTAATTTAATTTGGCACTGAAGGAAAGGGTGCACTTCTATACAAGAGAAGTGATGTCCACCTCACACAAATGACCAGCGCTCCAACCATGGTGGAGACCTGCCCATAATACATAGACAGTTGCATCTTATAAAATAATCTCTCTAATACCAGACAGTCTAGAAACTTTTAAATCCTTCTGCAACCAGCATTGTGCTATATGCTGGACACTCCATAGGCAGGTCAATAGCCACTTACTGTCAGTTTCAGGTGTTCCGGCAACAGATCTTTAAGTTGAGAAATACATTCATTGATGCGATCGCGTCGCTTCTTTTCAATAAGACGGTGCGGGAGCTTGTAAGTGTCCTGTGGAGAAAAATAATAATACAATTATATTTTACATTAATGCAGGACAGATACCAGTGAATAGAACATGGCATGGCACAGCGCACCCTTGTGGCCAGACTACAGCCTTGCACTCAAGCAGACATTACATGTGATTGTACACGTGAGCTACTGATCACTCACACACACACACACACCCCCCTCCCCTCAGCAAAGAACATGTGGGCAAACGTGCAGAAACCCCACAGAGCAGGAACACGGACACCTAGCAGCACATAATGTACAGTTATACATTATGGACACATCAGGAGTCATAAACACAAGAGCAATACAAATAAGATTCAGCAGATTGAGATGGCCATAAATTCTGAATATTACACCAATTGTCTGATACAAATATATATATATATATATATATATATATATATATATATATATATATATATATATAGCAAATGCATGAGATGTGAAGCTAAACTTTATTCCAAATACTGTAATAGTGGCAGGTAAAATGAAAGAAAACCAAAAAGAGTCGCTAAAATAAAGTTAAAAATACAGACTGGCCAATATATCCTCTTCCTATTTGGGGAAAGTTTTAGCTACACACAAGGACAGTTTCTCACCTTAACGTCATCGCATCTCTTCATCCCCTTTCTGGCTTTGAAAACTGGATACAAGTGGGAAAAATCCATCCTGGGAGAGAGACAAATGGCACCAGTGTGAAACAAAGTAACAAGATACAAAGTAACAAAACATTAAAATGTAACAAAGTGTCAGTATGGAAATGCAAATTAATAGGGTTCACAGCTTAAACAAGACGCCTCTATCCAGGACTTGATCAAACTAGAGTTGAATTAATCATTGAATTACACATTCCCTCCCATTAGGTCTACACTTTATTTGTGCAAGTCTTAACAGGTAGGGATACAACCAGTAGCCCACGTACAGCCTGGTAATGATTAACACTATGTCCTAGTACCAGCTGTTTTACACACATTACTGCTCAGCTAAGTCTGGTTTCTGCATTTGTTGCTAGAAATCTCGCTTAGTACATGAACTGATCCCAGACACATTGGAGAACTTACCCAGACAAGGAAGCAGATCTTTCTAGACAAGCAGGCGGAGGCTGGGCACTAGGGATTCTCTCCATGCCAACTCAATTCTACAACAGAGTTAAATCCAAAAAATAAAAAAAGTTTGATGCAACAGGGTAAGCAGACAGCACAGGTTCTCTCCTAAGGCTGCAGTTATTCCTAAGTGCACAGGTAGTGGATCCAGGTAAGCAGTGAGCTGTGTCCTGCTGATCTGCTGGATATGATGGGTGTTAGGAGCTACAGCTTCTGGTTAAATGGATGGGAGGAGATGTTCTGTTCTGGTTGGAGAAGGGGGGTGGTGAGTGTCCCCTCCCTGTGACAGACTCACGCCCAGTGCCAAGTGAGCCAGCTGCTGTTCTGTCATATGAAGCTCACGTGCGCCTCAATGCTGCATCTATTCCAGACAGGGGAGGGAGGGAGGGTGTGAAGGGACTGATAGAGGAGGAGGAGAGCAGGGAGGACACAGAGGGTGGAAGACAGCAGTACAAGCACAAGGAGCTGCATGAGCAGGGACAGTCACGGGGATACATGACCTCAGGGAGGCTGCAAGTCACATTTTAGGAGCATGGGGAGAGAAATACAATAAACATTAGGGAGGGGACTGGCAGCTTGAGAAGAGTTTAATAAAGAGGCACAAACAACTTAACGTGCAGATTGCATTCACGTTTATGGAGTGTGGTGCACGCTCTTATTCTAGGCAAGCTATATTATTTATAAGCCATTTAAAAAAAAGGCATTATAATCTGTCCCCGGGACATAGTGTGCACCTGCATTTTTCCCTATAAAATGTTCCTAATAGGCTAAAATTTGGTCCTGGCTTATAAGTATTACCACCTTACTACGGTAATGGTGCACATATCATCATTTATATAGTGCCACTAACTCACTCACATCAGTCCCTGCCCCATTGGAGCTTACGGTCACAGTTCCCTTACACACACACACAGACACAGAGAGACTAGGGTCAATTTTAATAGCAGTCACTTAACCTACCAGTATGTTTTTGGAGTGTGGAAGGAAACCGGAGCACCCGGAGGAAACCCACGCAAACACGGGGAGAACATACAAACTCCTCACAGATAAGGCCATGGCCGGGAATTGAACTCATGACCCCAGTGCTGTAAGGCAGAAGTGCTAACCACTAAGCTACCGTGTTGCTCATCATTACTCTTAGTACCGTCATTTCAATGCTGATTTTTGCTCGCAACTCAGAGCCGTGAGCAAAAACACCCTAAAATGACCGTATTAACGGTAATGGTGCACAGTGTGTAATTTAATCCCCCCCTATGAATGTGCTGCTCATACATGAACACTTAATACGTTAACCCCAGAGGCGGTTTAGAGTGGTCACAATGCGCCAAACTTCGTTACCACAGTTTCTGTTCCCGATCATGGGGCTCCATGTTATACTCAGTACAGATGTTTCAGGAAGTAGATGGACGAAGCAGTGTAACAATGTAATCTTCATATTCTGTTAAAAAGAACCAATTTGATCTTAAAATATATAATGCTGTGTATTGTGGTGTTTAGTAAGACAGACTATAGGAGAGAGTTCTCACTCCTCACTACACAATGTATTTTACCTTCATGGCTCATATCTGAAGGGTCCGCTCTGGGGTCTAGTGGTTAATTAAGGAGAACGCACCCAGGTACGACAGAGCGGAGGCAGCCATTTTTTGTACCCGACAAATATTCACGTAAACGCGTCACGTCACCAATAACCATCGGGCCCCTAGTGATTAATATTGATCCCATCTGACGAATATTTGTTTCTTAATCACTAACTAGCTGCATTCTCAACATCGCTCCAAATCACAACAACATGGCTGACCCCCAACGTAGGCAACTGTTGCACTTTAACGTACCGGCAGTTTGCACGGACGGCTTTGCTGTGAGCTCCATTAGCTAAATATTTTGGTAGGAAGTTTCGCAGCCTCTGGTGCTGCTGTTGCATATTCTCTGCTCATCAGACAAGGAGAGCAGGTCAATGAGGATTCTCTGTTAAAGACCTAAACAGAACATTTACAGGTTTATGCAAATTGTGCAATCTGAATTTAACAGCATATTCCAAAATGACTGGAGAGGCCAGAAAACGCAGAAGACTGTAGTCTTTAGAATAAGTAAGAGACGCACTGGCCTCAGTTTCTAGGGGGCTTTTCGGTGTATAAATAAAAACTTTAGGCTTTAGGGAGACAAATCAATGATTGGCACTTGTAGGTGGTAAACAAGGTTCTGCTGGAGCTGGGGGAGGAGGAGACACCACCAGCTCCTGTATCCCGGAGTCAGGTCACAGCGCAGCACGTTTAATCCTTCCTTCCATCAATGAAACCCTGTGCATTAAGCCGGATTGTGTATCCGCAGAGCTGTTATATAATGAGACTCAGGAGGCACATGCAGAGCCGTGCGTGAGGGGCTGACGTTACAGCGATTATCCAGTTTCTCCATCAGCTGTTTCTGCTCAGCGTGCAGCCGACCTGTTATAGAGGCTGAAATGTAATAATCACCTTCTACCTCTATACTGGCTGGACAGGATAAGAGCAAAAGTTTAAATTATTCAGCTTTAACATAAATATATATCCACATATTAAAATTAAAAAAACAAATAAAAAACAGCAAGAGCTGTCCTTTCACACAGCTCAGACACCTACACACAGATAACACTTCTCATTCTTAAAAACCTCACGTTCAGAGGACCAAGACAGAGGGGGTGGCAGACATGGGAGGATAGAGGGGGAATTCCAAACCTCAGTGCATCAATTAAAACAAACAAACCATACAAAGAGGTCAGGCTCCGGGGTGGTGTGATAACGGATCATACATGGGTGTCACAGTTCAGCTATTTGCACCATCTACCAAAATGTGTCGCTAGTTCAATTCCATGGAGTATTCAATTGACCGCAAGATTATTTATTTTTTGACCAAATCATTTTAATGCTTTTTTTTTTTTTTTTAATAATTTTGGAGTGGGTTAACTTTACCCGCGATTCAATTCCATTTTTAACTCTCCGGTTTTTTTTTTTTTTTAAATAAACGGTCCTCTCGCGCTCCAGTAGGTCTATTGAAAGTATAGGGAGTGTGAGAGGCAGCTGCATTAAACGCCAATATTCTGTTTTATCTCGCACCTCTTTGGGGGTGTAATAATAAAAAACCTCTGAAAACTCTTTGAAATGATGTTATGAGGAAAAAAAAAAAAAAAAAAAAAAAAAACTTTGTTTATCACTAATGCCCAACATATAAAAGTTTTTGGTACAAATATGTTTGTACTAATGTGTTTTGACATGGTAGAGATGATTCTATAGTAAAAAATAAATAAAAAGATGTTAAAGAAAATACTGTACTGTAATATAGATATTATCAATGTGTAATGCAATCTCATGTATGCCAATCCTTTTTTGTTATACATGACCACGTTAAAACTCTCCTTCACTCCCCTAAAAACTCGCAAACACAATGATTAATGCATGGGGCAGCGTTTCCTCTTTTTCAATTGAATTGCACGAGTTCTCGCTGCGCCAACTCAAAACGGTCGCTATTGCCGTCAAAAACCCGCGGGATATTTCTTTTTTTTACGTTGAAGGGAGAGAAGAAACCTCGCTAAAGTTGAATACCCCTCCATATGTAACATTTTGCTGTATTGAAGGGATATTATACATTCATAAACAGTTCGTTCCCATGTCATCAATTCAGTGGTCATTGGAGAAAACAAAAAAAAACAACCTGAAATTAAACCTTACTGTAATTTATGAATATTTCAAGTCAACCCAGAATTCTGCGACTTGCAGCCCTGTGGTTTATATGGTCACAGAGAAGTCTGCCAATACTCAGTTTATAATAGAGGTCAATATCTTCCTATACCACCACATACTCTTTCATATGATGGCATCGCCCGGCAATTAAGTTGTCCAATTTGTCTGCTTCAATTTGTTTTAATCTCAAACTTACACATTAACAAACTTAGAGGGCAGCGTCCGTGTATCAAGAAACAAAGTGTGTTTACAAAACAGAAATTGGGAAAGATCTAAACAGAGCCGGATCCCTTCTACCCAATAAGGGGTGGAATGTGTCACAGCAGCAGTTCTGCAGGAAAAGAATAGTCTAAGTCCTCGTTCTACAACGTCCAGGATCCCACTCAAGATATGCATTGGAAAAAGGTGTGATGGCAACTTAGAAGGCGTGGGCACTGAAGAGGAATCCAGCTGGGTTTGGTCACTCCTGGGACAGAGATTTCTCCAAGTGCGCTCCCAGCTTAAGAAAAGTATTCAAACCTCCTTCCTTGTATTCTGGCGATCGCCAACGTTCCTGAAGGACTGAGATTTGGGGGATATCCCACACAAAAGTACGATATAATTACACAAAGGTCCATACACTCAGACATCATAAATTACAAAAAAGAAAAAAAAAAAAAAAAAAAAAAAAAAAAAGTCTCATAAATAGAATTCTTTAAATCGAAAGTATAAAATTAGCTCTCTCTCTAAATTCAGTTTTTATTCTCAAGTGCAAAGTCCATTTCGTCCTGACATTTGGCACAAGACTCCAATTTTGGACATCACCGGTTCTAAGGATGGGGCAATAGTATTGGAAAGGGGGAATTGGCTTGGTGTGCTCGGGTCACAACTTGGACCCATTTGAGGAGCCGGGAGTCGGGTATCTACGCTGGCTGCTGAGGATTGAGGTTTAGATGAGCCGGTTGTCCAAGGAGGCCGATCCTCTGCTTCTGCTTGCGTTGCTCGGTCATCTGTGAACGATAAGAAACCACCACTGCTGAGGATGCAGGCCATTAACACAGAAATATACACAACCTCAATCTTTATCCAATTGGTATTTCAGCACAGCTTACCGAGCATGGCCCCCCACACCCCCAACCCTAGCAGGACTGGAGGGACCACAATGTCCTCCTTACCTGATCTTTTAGCTCAGTGAGCTGGCTGGACAAGTAGGTAACCAGGCGCATGGTGGATTCCAGCTTCTCCTGTAGATTTCTTAGTTCGTTCTGTTCACCTTCAGAGTCGCTGCTTACAAGGGACATGGCTCTCATCCTAGGAAACCAGTCCAGGTTTCGCTCCTGGGTACAAAGAAATAAAAATAAAGTCTATTCATATGTACAAGCCAAGCCCTCAAGGATCTCTTCAAGAAAACCTTCACCAGGGCACAGAATTATAGCAGAAAGGTATTTATAGCTAATTCGATCTACACAACAAACATTTAGATCGGTTGGAAGGTCCAAGATCAGTTGATATTCCCACAAGCTGACAATTCTAAGGTTGTTCATCCATGGGATTAGATCAGTTATGACAGTCCCCTTCAGTCAACCACTAGTTGTCCTTCCTTGTACCACGTTTGGTAGGTACCAACACCACTGCCTTGCGGGAACACCCCACAAGACCTGCCGTTTTGGAGATGCTCTGACCCAATCGTCTAGCCATCACAATTTGGCCCTTGTCAAAGTTGCTCAGATCCTTACACTCGCTCATATTTCCCGCTTCATAACACATCAACTTCAAGAACTGAGTGTTCACTTGCTGCCCAAATTATATATATATATATATATATACACACACATACACACACACATACACACACACACACATATACATATACATACACATATACACACACGTTTTGGCTGGAGATTACCCGTAATGACCAGCAGTATTAAAATAACCTGCTGTACTCTGGAAAGTTGGGATTTTCTTTAGGCAACATACTGGAATATTTGTATTTTAATACTTAACCGCTATTCTACCAAACCCTAAATGAATACAAATATTGTACAAGTGACATGAATATAGAAACAATGTATATCCAGGTGACACTAGTCACATGACTCGCCGAGTGTTCCGTGATGGGCAGTATCATGGTCTGCGAAGGTTTAACACCCAGACCTACAAAGCAGCTTGCTCAGTTTCACCCCAAAGTACAATATGATATTGGAAGTCAGTTTCCCATAAGGAGAAAAAAAAAAAAAAAAAAAAAGTGTTCACATTCTTTGGAGCAGAGCCCAATAACCCCAGGAGGGTCACCCATCCATCTGTCTTTCACCAACACAGCACAAATATCAAACCCTTCCCAGAAAACCCCCTTCCCCTCCCTGTCACTACAGCTAGCAGCAGTCACTACCAGAGCTCTCCTCCTCTACAACACAACACCCCCCCCCCCCCCCCCTTCATATCTTCCCACAGCTTCCTCCATGCAGATATGTGTCTAAACCACACAACCGCTCACTTCTAAGTAAAGGGACTGCAAAAGTCCCGGACACAAACCCAACGCCCAGACACGGGGGTGGACAGCTCCGGAAACTTGGAGGGAGGGAGGGGGGGGGGGCGCATTCTGCAAACCACAGTGACCGCAGCAGAGTGACAGGTGACAAAGACAGAACCAGAGAGCATCTCACATGTTATACATGCCTATATGTGCCCATGGTGAGCAGCACTAGTGGGAATAAGCCCAGATAACGATATACACCGTCTCAGTTACTGTGCAAACCCTCATGCAAAATATTTTAAAAGCTGCACCCAGAGAGATCACTGAAACTTCTGTTCAGTGCTTGGGAAGTGTGGGGGTCACTTAAGGTGTCATCTGGTTTCAGCTGTCCATTTATTGCAACGTTTCAGATGTCAGCCTTCGCTGAGCAGTTTATATTTTCTAGGGGTGGCTTCACTACACCCCATCTGGTTCAAACAAATCATACTTTCATTGTGGGATGTGGTCTGGTCTCCTCCACAGCAGACACTGAAATACACATGTAAGGGAGTGTAAGGGAGGGGGAGAAGAGGGGGGGGGGGGGGGGGGTCTCCCTCTAACATCATTGCCTTCACAGAGAAGGGCCTGTCTGCCACCCCTCCTCATTTTTTTAGCTGGAGGTCAAGTTTAGTGCAGGAAGTGGATTCCTCAACTCCGGATTAGGCTGTGGGTTTCTCAGCAGCTCAGGTCAGGTGATCCACCCACCAGATGATTAAATTCTTGCTAATAAGGAAGATGTTGGGCCCCCCCCACTGCAGAGACAACAGTTTCCTCCCTCTGACCCAAACGTGCCCCCCTTCACTGCAGATTCTTAACTGCTTGTGTACTGTGACTGTACAATAGGACCGGCTTCTGTGGAACATCTCAGCGTTAGGCTGACTGGTGACTCGTTATCTGCTCTGCAACAACAAGTCCCAGCATGCCCTGAGAGACTGCCAGATTATGTTGGGACTTCTAGTTCCACAGACGTACAGGATGCTGGAGTAAACCACGTATAACAAGAGTGGCTGCCAGGAATAGTTCTACTGACAAAAACACTTCTGCGGAAAAACACTAAATTGTTATTTCACAAACACAATTGTTACTCCCAGCAAGACCGGGATAGACCCCCACGGTCACAAGGAGCCAACAAGGGCCGCTAGCCAGGACCTCAATCTAACAGCCACGCACTGATCTGAAAGCAAGCGCCTAGGGAGAGACATCATGGGTAACATTTGGGGAAAAACGGATGCTGTAAATGCAAGAGACACGTACCAGATAGTATAAAAGTTAGTTCAGTCATTTACCACCACATGGTAAATACTACAAATATGTAACGAATTTAAAGATTCAATTGTAAAACGCTACGGAATCTGCGGGCGCTATATAAATGAATGTCGATGGTTGTGGCTGCCACCAGTTTATCTCCTATTTAACATGTTTTTAAGTAGAACAGCTGCCTGTCCAGGGTGATAACGTCAGGTTTATACACAGAGCACAAGAATTTATAATCCATACACCGCGCCGCTTCAACCAAGAACTCAGCCTCTCTCAGTGAGTTGATTGGCTGTTTTTCTTCAAGAACCAATGACATCACAAGTCTAATATGCAACCGCAGCAATCAATCCACTAGGAAGCCCAGCGAATGTGTCCGTCACATGCAGACATCCTATTTCTTTAGAAACCTATATCTAGATTTTAGAACTATTCTCCGGTATCTAGTAAGAAAGTCAAATTATATTTTCATTATATACCGTGACCTTTTCCAGTTTCTTTAGCTGGATTGGTAACCCTGGCGCACAGGCCACCAAGCAGCCGTCTCACCTTAATCATTTCCGCTACATAGCTCTCGGGTCCAGTGTATTCCGTAGAATCTTTCACTTTCACCAGGACAATAAAACACAAATAATGCCACATATTATGTTCCTCCTTAATGTGCTCCTCAAACGTCACAGTTTTATTGTCAAATTTGTCACGTTCCAGCCCTGAAAATAGACAGGATAGAAATGAAATTAGGCATTCTAGGAATCATGCGACCTGTCAGACAGCCGCCGCCTCCTCCCCCCCCCTTCCCCCACTGAAAAGACGACACCTCATCACGTACAGTCCTAGAGCAACGTTTTCATGTCCGAGACTCTGTTCTATATCGTGCAGAATAATAATCAACAACAACCATTATTCATTCATTCTGCAAACTATAATAACTGTGTCATGGACTGTTCATGGTTAGAAAGGGATCATTATGTTATGGAACAAACCAAACCCACCACAAATGTAGCACGTAGTCTTCAGCACTTCCTCTTTTTTCTGTTTCTCGCTTCTCAAGTCTGCAAACGTATCAATAATGACTCCAAAAATCAGGTTCAGCACAATAATGATCACCATGAAGAAAAACAATAGATCATAGATAACACGAGCTGCAAATAGAGGCTCCTGCGAAGAGAAACAAGAGAACGTTCATGTGTGTAACCACCCACGTGTAACAAAGGACCCATGCAATGACCAGATGAACTCTTTGTGCAATCAGCTACCTCTTTGGAAGGTTTCCGGAGAACATCTCCGACGCCTCCGCCACTTCTCAGCCCGTGACTGAGAACGGTCACTATACACATGAGTAGAGTCTCACAGGTATGTTCCTTCTCTTCTTCATCCTCCACAATCTCAGACGGCTCCTCTGAAAAAGTAGACGATTCATAGCGTGAAGACAACGTTGACATTCAGACCACCCGACCTTCTTTACGGCAAGAAACGTCCTTACCCTGGGTGCAGTTACCTCCCGACTCCAAGCGACAAACTTCTGGATATAAGAGCTCTCTGGCCATAGAGCTACCGGTCTCTGAAAGCGATAGAATGGTGTACAATCTCTTATAAGGTCAACCAGATATCCACATGTCACTGTACTTTATGTAAATTCCAATCCCTCCTTTTGGAAGGTATTGGCAGTAGAGCGTTGAGTAGGGGACATTCATTGCTGGAGAAGGTCATAGCTCACCTGGAAAATTTGTCTCATTAGGCAGCCTGTCCACTTCTAGTATGAAGTCATCCTTAAAGAAGAGATACCCCACGATAGAAAACAGGTAGACTAGAATCAGGGCCAGCACAGCAGTTAGTATGATAGAGCGCCCATTCCTAGTTACACTCTTTATCACGTTGAGCAGAGTCTCCTCCCGATACACCAGATCGAAGAGCTAGGAAGACACGACAGTCAACGAGTCATCCGGTGCTACCTCAAACATATACATGCTGAAGTACAGCAAAACCACACCAAAACTATCATATTCAAGGAAGACTCACCAGCAAACTGTAGAAGAACTCATGTACAAAAACCCCCATTGCACAAATGAGCAGATACAAAAGATGGTAGAGAAACTCTACATCCAGCACCATCGCGCCATACCCCCGCGTAAAGGTGCCGCGATTCCCCACAAAGCTGGTGAGGAAGATCATCTTGTTACACACCTGAGAATAAGAAGTTCCATTAAAAATGCAGATGCTCAACTAATGAAGCAACCTACAGTATATCGTTTATAGTCGTTATTTAGTTTTGGTCAAGGATCAAATATGGTCTACAGGATGCCGGTGCCATCAAAGTTAAATGACAGATTTACAGTCAGTAGACATTTTCTTGACGAGTGAAACCTCGACATATGGCCAAGTGGACTGAAAATCCATCAGTGGTCTCCTGATAAGGGTGCTTTGATGTTAGAGGGAGGGCTGCCTGCTATGTAGGCTAGAGCTCGCAGTGTAATCGCAGAAGTAGGAGGGGCCAGACAACTCACATTAAAAGCCCCCAGTAGAAACAATGTAGGCTGGAGCCCGATGGAGAAGATGAGTCGTAATATGGTAGAAGCTATCAGAGCTCGGATACCATGTGGCTTGGGGAGGACAATAACTATGGCTAAGGAAACCAACATGGCCGACCAGAGTAGACCAGAGAGACGAGAATCCAGTGTCCCTAAAATAGAGATTGACAACAGAATTGGTAAGTGTTGGCATAAACCAGAGAAGGCAAATGGTGTCAGATGAACCATAAAGAGCTCACTTACCTCCTTTTACACCAATGAAGGGGTAGAAAAAAGCAACGAGGAGATTCATAAGCACAGCCAAGTTGAAGGAAATGCTGCTCCAGAACGTCATATTTCGAGAGCACCAGTATAGGACATGCTGCGCTGCAAGACACCAGGAGAAGGTCGTGATTCTCTGACTGCAAGAACCATAATCTCAAACATTAGTGAATAAATTCCACTTAAGTTACCGATCTTCATACTCCTGCAACGTTCACTATTTGGACACTGTACATAACAGCTCCCAAAGTAGGACTCAAATTGGTCACTATGGACCTCATCTTCTATTGCTGTTCATGACCTCAACTTCCAAGCGTTTCTAGCTACTTTCTTCATAAACCCCTCCAACAGGAGCCTCTTACTGCTACTTAACTCAACTTGTACGGTCACTCCTTCTCTCTCTCCTGGCTGCCATTTCATAATTCACTACAGCACCTACTTTACCTCTTCCATGATTCAGCTACCTTTATCCAATTCAGTCATCATCCCTCCATCATCTCATGTCCATCTATCTCTACGCCCACCTCTCTCAACCCTCCATGTAGACATTTCCTCCACCCTCTTCCTACTTACGTCCACCCCCTCCCCGTAGTCTCTACCCTTCTTTACTTGTCCAAAGCTTCAAATGCTCTGGTCCCTGCACCCACACCAACCCCTAGCCTACTCTAACTCAATCTTCCCCTTTATCCACATGTTCCTTCTCAGACATCCACCCTCCTCCACCTGACTTATGGCATTATCTGTCCCCACCCAACTCATTGCCTATCATCAAACGCTCCTTCTGGCACAAAACTTTCCTCCCAGCATGTACCTTTCATCCCGCCACCCTTATTCTCATTCCTCCTCTTACCCAGTTTGATACATCTGCAACAAACTCATCCATCCACAACCTATTCCTCGCCTTTAGACTCAGTTGTTCCGAAATTTGAATCCCTCCCTCTGGAACCACTTTCCCTGCAACACTCTCCTATAGGGGCCTCTCCTTCACTCACTATTCCAGTGAACGTCACAGAGGTGCAGTTGGTGTTGTACCCCCCCAAGCCCCTTCTCCTTCAGTGAAGTTCATACCATAAGTCTCTTCTACCCCCTCCACCTCCACATATCTGTCATCTATTGCCCCCCTGTCCTGTCTCCTAATTACTTGACAACTTTGCAGTTAGGTAGATCAGTGGAAAGAAAGTGGGAATTTCTACAACCCTACGGGCACTGTTGCCTCTAAATGCCTTAAACTCAATTCATCTTATGGCCTCTCCCAATGGACTTCATCTCCCACACTCGGAGATGTCAGATCTGAGATTCAGGGAGAGCGATGGTCTCAAATTACTAAAAATCAGCCTTCCCACTCTGACCACAATCTCTGACCTCATTTTGCCACCTGAGCCCCCACTTGTACCAAAATCTGTGTGCACACAGCAACACCTAGACAGCATTAGCACTCTTCTCAATCCTCTCCTCTCCACTCTCCCATATCTTCCCTGTCCAAATGCTGCAGTCTTTCTACAACAACTCTCTGAAGCCTTGGCTGAAAGCAGCCACGGCACGGCCTCACGGATTCCAACCCTGGCACTCCAAACAGACTTGCAACCTACAAAAAGTGCTCCCATTTAGACAAGCGCCAATGGATGAAGTCAGAGCATGATTTTCTTCACTTTAAATTGTGTATTATAATGCCCTCTCCCCAAGTAATCCTACTTTAGATCCTTAATCTCCTCCCTATCCAATCAACCCTGTGACAATTTTTTATCACCATCAAATGGATCCTCTGCACATCCCCTCCTCCCTCACGACTGATGTCAAATACTTTCAAGGCAAAATATGCAGCATCGGTCAAGAAATCTCCTCTTGACAGATTCTTTGCACTCCTCTTCCCCTTTAATATGTCCAACTGATCTTTTTTTCTCTAAAACAGTTAATTTCTAACTTGTCCCTCTCAACGGGAATTTCCCCCCCATCAGTCTTCAAACTTGCTCTCATCTTGCCCTTCAACAAGAAACCATCTCTCTACCCTTCTCTCCAGGTACCTCCCCATTCCTCTCATTTGCTTCTGAACTTCTTGAACGGCTGGTCTACAACCGGCTAAGTCCACTTTCTCTCCACTCTCTTCAATTGGGCTTCTGCCCGATTGAAGACTTCAGAGACTGCCCTCAAAGTGGCAAACAGCCTACTCTTGGCCAAGTAAGGGTCATTTGTCCTCTCTCGTGACCTTGGACAGTGAACAACCCTCTTCTCCTCTGCACCCTTCACGCCCTTGGCCTTCATAGCACTGTCCTCTTCAGATTCGCTTCCTACCCCTTTAATTGCTCCTTCATTGACTATTTCCAACTGATGCTCACCTCTTCTTCCTCTATATATTGGGGTCTTCAAAGGCTCTGTTCTCAGACTACTGCTTCTTCCTATAAACCCTCTGAGTGAACTTGTTCTGTCCTTTGGTCGCCATTGTCTACACCTCCTCCCCTGACATCCCTTCTCCAGCATCTCTAACTGAATGGCCAAACACTACCTCAAGAAATGTCCAAAATGGAGCTCCTCACCCCCCCCTTCTAAAGTCCCTACAACTCCAAATCCCTTGAGCCATGGTCCTTTCACCTTCTACTGGACTTCACCCAATGTGTCCTTCTCACCTCGCAACTTCTTCTGCCAGTTCATTTCATTGAACAGGTCCTCTGAACGTTGGAAGAAGTCATGGATCTTGCTACCTTGTTCATCACGTTCCGTCGTGTAATAAACTCGCAGTTTTGACTCCTTGGTAAGAAACTCACATATACTAGGCACGGGGAAAACAATCTGCTCCATCGTCCGGTCGAGGCGCACAATCTGAGGAGACACAGCAAAGATACCGTTTCTTCGGTTCTAACGCTGACACTTCAATATGAAGCTTCCCGGAGGTCCCTGCATGCCTCACCTCTATCTGAGCGGTATGCTTGGCATAGAACTCTAGCGCCTCATCGCCGTCCCCCGTTTGGACACCTGGTTTCAGCATATGCTGCAGTTCTTTGTTGTGTCTCGCAAGCTGTGTAGGTAAATGGGCAAAACCGTTACCAGTGTGCAAGAAATGGTCTGCCGGACCAAGTGTGACAAATTTACTACACAAACTTTAGTTTGTTTATTGGTTTGCACATGCAAACATGCAATATGTACTAAATACATTACGTCACATCCTGGCATCCCTCCGTTTTATCACTGTTACATTTGTTTAGAGAAAAATAAAGAAAAAAAATTAAAAAAAAAAAAAATCACACACACGAGGCCCCGCCACCTACACACTGATTCATAGGTTAATAAGTTGATTTTGAATAGGTCATAATTGGGCATTCAGCTCACAAAAGGGCCCCCACCCTCCACTGTGTGTAGGTGAAAGTCCCAAAATCAGCCAAGGGCTTCATGTACTGCAACAAAATTGCACGTTATAATCTGCACGTTACTTCTGTTTGAAACTGCAGAAGTTTGGAGTCCACAGTTTAAAAATAGCAACGGAGAACAATCATTTTACAATAGTTTACACTTAAGGGGAAAATAAAAACACACACGTTATTTATAGGTTATTGTAAGTAAGAAACTTTACTTTCTGGAAAAGTATTTACAAACTAGCATTGGCACACTGCTTCCTTTACCATAGGAATGTGAAATACAACCCCCCACACCCCTGTGGGTGGTCTTCCACATTTGTCAATTTCTTTAGGGTTATCGAGGAATCCTATCCCAACAGCTCTTCTTTCAGGCATGGAAGAAAGCCAAAACCAGGACAAAAACACAATAAAAGTTTGTCTTTAGACGACATACTTCTGTATAATGTAAAAGATAAGCAACAATTGTAAAGCTGCTACTTGCTCAACTACAAGTCCCAGCAGTTCATAGTACAAGAGGTATTCTTAATACAGAGTCGTTTTATTATGTTATCTGTTCCCTCTGGTGAGTAACAGATGGGGAGACACTAGTCTTTATAGGAAACCCCTCCTATGGGAGTATAATTGGAGATAGAACCAGTGTCCTTGCTGCAGATTATCTAATTCATGCCGACATTACAGTGTAAAATATTTTCTTTTATTTGTTAAGTGTAACTTGGATTTTCCTCCTCTGACACCTCGTCAGACAACACGAGGGAGGACAAATGCGCAGATCAGTTGGGGGATTTAATATTTTTTTTTTTTTTTTTTTTTTTTTTTAGCTTACTTAAAAAAACAAAAAACAAAACAATAAAGCCGTCATTTGTTCTCCAGTACATCGGAGTTGCTGTTGTCAGTGTACAGTTTACACACCGGGCAGCTCTCCAGGACTCCCTGCTATCCTGCTGCAGCGCAGTGTACCCAGGGACAGCCCGTGGCACCTGGCACACCCACACCCGGCTGATACTGGGACACAGTGTCCGCTGGCACAGAACACCTCACACTGCTCAGCATTATATAAGGAACACGAGGTGTCAGCAGTTATGTAAGTCGCCCACCTGATGTGCCAGGATATAAATATTGTGTCCCACATTGCGGGGAGAAGCAGCGTGATCCTCACAGTCCCCGTCCTCAAACTCCACCTCGCCCTGCAGATAAGCCTTCTTTATCACCTCCACCTAGTCCAGGAATGAAGGGAAGAGAGGAAAACAAAAGAAAAAAAAATAATTGTTATTTTTCAATTTTTTGGGTGTTAAAAAAACAACAACTTCATATACACACAAACTGACAAGGAAACATCTGTCCTGATAACTTAAAGAGGTTTAGCTTATAAGAATCACAAACCCGGGTTAACCCTAGAAGTGGTTTTATTGCCATCATTAGATTGCAGCAGAAGAATCTTGCAAATGTTACATAGAATTTGACTGCAGAATAGAACCACTTGGCCCATCTAGTCGGCCATTTCTTAACCCGATAACCTCTAACTCTACTTGATCCTTAGTTCTTTGTAATTATATCTTTATGACTATCCCCAAGCATGTATGAATTGCTCTACTGTATTATCCTCTACCACCTCTGATGGAGGCTATTCCACTTATCCACTACCCTTTCTGAGAAGTAATTTTTCCTCACATTTCCTCTGAACCTACTTCCTCCCCCCAGTGTCAGTACATGTCCTCGTGTTCTAATACTTCTCTTCTCCCCAGTGTCAGTACATGTCCTCGTGTTCTAATACTTCTCTTCCCTCCAGTGTCAGTACATGTCCTCGTGTTCTAATACTTCTCTTCTCCCCAGTGTCAGTACACTGTCCTCGTGTTCTAATACTTCTCTTCTCCCCAGTGTCAGTACATGTCCTCGTGTTCTAATACTTCTCTTCTCCCCAGTGTCAGTACATGTCCTCGTGTTCTAATACTTCTCTCCCCCCCCAGTGTCAGTACATGTCCTCGTGTTCTAATACTTCTCTTCCCCCCAGTGTCAGTACATGTCCTCGTGTTCTAATACTTCTCTTCCCCCCAGTGTCAGTACATGTCCTCGTGTTCTAATACTTCTCTTCCCCCCAGTGTCAGTACATGTCCTCGTGTTCTAATACTTCTCTTCCCCCAGTGTCAGTACATGTCCTCGTGTTCTAATACTTCTCTTCCCCCAGTGTCAGTACATGTCCTCGTGTTCTAATACTTCTCTTCCTCCCAGTGTCAGTACATGTCCTCGTGTTCTAATACTTCTCTTCCCCCCAGTGTCAGTACATGTCCTCGTGTTCTAATACTTCTCTTCCCCCCAGTGTCAGTACATGTCCTCGTGTTCTAATACTTCTCTTCCCCCCCACTGTCAGTACATGTCCTCGTGTTCTAATACTTCTCTTTCCCCCCAGTGTCAGTACATGTCCTCGTGTTCTAATACTTCTCTTTCCCCCCAGTGTCAGTACATGTCCTCGTGTCCTAATACTTCTCTTCCCCCCAGTGTCAGTACATGTCCTCGTGTCCTAATACTTCTCTTCCCCCCAGTGTCAGTACATGTCCTCGTGTTCTAATACTTCTCTTCCCCCCAGTGTCAGTACTTGTCCTCGTGTTCTAATACTTCTCTTTCCCCCCAGTGTCAGTACATGTCCTCATGTTCTAATACTTCTCTTCCCCCCAGTGTCAGTACATGTCCTCGTGTTCTAATACTTCTCTTCCCCCCAGTGTCAGTACATGTCCTCGTGTCCTAATACTTCTCTTCCCCCCAGTGTCAGTACATGGCCTCGAAAGGAGAAGATGGACAAGAGGGTGGTGAGGATATTGAGGTTCACGTAAGACACTGGCACCCATTTCCCAGACTCACCAGCTCTTTCGGCCTCATGTTATACAAAATCCGCTCTGCGTTCTCGCTGGTCGTGCCGGCTCTCCATGATGGCGAGCAGGAGCTTCGAAGCATTGTTCTGCAATGACAAGCGTAGGCGGTTGTATTTGCAAAACAAGGTGCAAGATTTCTGCCCCCCCCCCCCCCCCCCCCCATTCCTACATACAGTGGTAGTTTCCACATGGTGGACTGAACCAATATTCTTAAAACTAGTTCAGTCCTCCCAAAAAAATAAATAAAAATGGCTGCCTCCATCAAGTGTACCTGAGGCCTACACAAACCAGCTAATTCTCAGATGTAGCGTTTAGGAAGAGATAAAATTGCCCCTTCAGGCAAGAACAGGACCTCTAATCTTGGAGGACGTATAGATTCCAACCCTAAACGGACCGTGCAAGAATTAATTTCTGTTTGTTGCTAATTTCAGGTGATTTCCAGAGAGATGAGGAAACAGATTTATATTCAAATTCAATGTTACAGGAACGTGTTGTGTGTAGTGTACAAACCACAGCGGCTAAAAAGAAAATATATATTGCATAGAGAGAGTCAGCTCCAAAGCAGGTTTGCAGAATGTTTAAAGTCTCGAACGAATTGTTTGCATACCAACATGCCAAGTGAGACGCATTTTGTGGCCCCTGGGTACCCACACTTGGCACGTTTCACACAATCAACCCCTGACCCTGGTAACAAATTGCTTTCTTTACAGACAGGAGTCATTACACCATTACATAACTACTGTAATGTGCCAAGGTTTGGCCATGTACAAGTTTAAACTGCACTTCCAGTTTAGCAACAAATCTTTGGCAGACACCGAAGGTTTACAATTAACCAACTAATCGAAAGTACCCAGTTTCCCTCTTCTGAATTGTTAATGTCCAGCTTCATAGAGTTGCTAAATGCCATCTGTACTAAGTCAAACACAGCCAGATGACCAACACTTTATGATACAATGAGCCAAGCAACCATTCAGTACCATCGGCAAACACACTCTGCCAAATAAAACCGCTCTAACTAATCTTCTAAGATCTCATCTATCTGGAGTCATAACGAAGTACATGCCTTTCGGCTCTCCTGGTTTTCTGCTTAAAGGCAAGGCTTTTCTCTGTCACTCTTTCCAACAGATAAGAATTTAAGTTATTTATATTGGTGA